>NW_026267622.1:76390-83915 GCF_000697945.3 Frankliniella occidentalis
TCAGCCATTTTGTTATTTTCTCATGAAATTATTCTAAATAGAAAATTTAAATGTATACTTATGTGCTCCTCTCTTGCCACCCGACTGGAAAGCACTACTCACTGTGGCGCTGTGGCTCCTGGCGGGTAGCCTATACTCCTTGCAGCGAGAGACATTAGGGAGAAGGAGCGCGGCCGAGAGATGTCGCTGGAGCCTCCAGCCTCCTGCTTATCCATGTTTTGCACACATGTGGTCACGTGACTAATTCTAAACCCCTTTTGCCCCGAAAGAAGAAGTGTCAACTAAAATAACATTACAGCCGATATTTTACGCACGAAATTTTGAACAGTCGCTGCGAGTTGCTGCAGAGGAGACCAATAGCGTAAGGACTGGAATGCCTGGACACTTTGAATGCCTTTATTGTCATATTCCCTCCACTACCCTGGCACATGGGTTCAAATCAGTACCGCAGGATCAGGTTCGGGTGTCCGTTGGCGGCGGCCGCCGGCCTGGGAGGTGCCCTGCAGCTGGTCGAGCTGGCCGCTGGAGCAGGCGCTGCACCTGGAGCCTCTGGCCGGCCGGGCCGCTGGAGAACGGAGCGGCAGCTGGAGGAACTGGAGGAGAGCTCAACTTGAGGTGAAGCGACTATGCCGACCGGCTGGTGGGGGGCGGCCGCTGCTGCAGCTGGCTTGCCTGTCGGCCATCGCTTGGCTGTCCCGCACCGCGCCTGCCCGGCGCGGCCGGAGTGCTGCCTGCCTGCCTGCCTGCCGGCGCTGTTCGTGTTTCAGTTTCAGTGTGCACGCCGTGCTCGACGCGGCAACATGCCTGCGCGCACCGCGGACTCGCACCGCGATACATACGACTTGTTGTGCTCGACTTGTTCGCGCTTTCGTTGTTGTCGGGCTGCAGTGTGTTAGTGACTCAGCGGGCCTTCGATGCACAACCCGCGTGTGACGACGATTAGTGTCGTGTGTAATTTTTATTTTTGTGTCTGTGTGCAGTGATTTTTGTGATTTGAAATAATCATTCGTTGTATGGCGATAAAGGAATAAGTGGTGAAGTGATTCAGTTTCAAGACTCAAGCCAATGCGAGGAATACCACGATGAAAGTGACGGTGTGCTTCGGGCCGGTGCGCGTCGTCGTGCCATGCGGCGACGGCGACATCCTCGTCAAGGACCTCGTCAAGCAGGCCACTGTCCGCTACAAGAAGGCATCAGGCAAGGTGAGTCATGTGATGACCGTACATCAGGGGTTGTCCTGATCAAAGACCGCTCGTTGTCACAGAGGGTCTGCGCCCCTTGGTCTTCAGCGACTTGTTCATCTTTGGTTCATCGCAAAGAGGGAAGACCACACACAGTTTGGGATCTCTTTTCAACTTTCTCATTCAGGAAGTGAATCCTGAAAACCTCCAGTTGGTTCTCCTGGTAGGCAGTTTGCCGGCCTGGCCGACGGCCGGGTCTCGACCGGGCACCGAGCCCCTCCTCTTTCCCCACCCCGCCCTGACACCGGCCCGGAGCGCTCCCCCCGCCTCCCGCCTCCTCCCCCGCCACTCCAGCTCCAGCAGCGGCTCCGGGCCCGGAGCCTCGAGTACAACGAGTACCGTCCGCCTCAAAACCTAACCCTCTGCTGCCGCACCTTTTGAAGCCGAGGCCCGCGAAGGGGCTCTCAAAGACGTCCACGGCAGCGTCCTGGGTGGAGCCCAGCGCCAGGACCCGCGTCGGGAGGCAAGGGGCGGCGCCAGGCGCCAGGCTGCGGCCGGGGCTGGCGCCAGAGGGCTGCGGGCCTGGGCTGGGGAGGTCCTGGACTGGGTCGGGCGGCTACCCAGGCCGCTCGCTAGAGCTGCCGAGAGTGCAATCCTCCGCGGGGATGCGTAGGAGAGAAAGAGCAACGAGGAATCGAGGAACCGTTTCCTTGCGGAAACTAATGCCCCACTAGTTTAGCAGGGCCCTTATCGTTTGAGGAAGGAAAGTCAGTCACCGACTCATCGCCGCCGGCGCCGGGGTGACAAGGCGTGGCGGACGCGGAGTGTCCTACAGGGCCCGGACGCTACCCGGGGCGCCCGGCGAACCCTCTCCTGTCCTCTTCCGGCTTTTAACCTCCGTGCCAGGCGGCGCCTCAAAGGGGAAGTGTGCGAGTTCAAAGATAGATTCGCAAGCTTATCGCCGCTGCGATACCCCAGATTAGTCGTTATCGCCGAATCTGTACCGCTGGTCGTGATAACTGTAGGCCGAAGGCAACCAGCCCGTCGTGTGTGCCGAGTGTTGGTGTGGACACTGCACCCCATTCATCCGGTCGCACCAGCTGACCCGCGTCTCTGACGGGGTGCGGGCGGCGGCTCCTTTCGGCCGGGGCGCCGTGCACCACCAGGACCACGCGCACACACCGCCGAGCACGGGTCGTGGCGGTGACGTCACGCCGTGTCACGTCACGCGTCACGTCGCTGGAAGGCGGTGACTCAGTCGCTACGTGCTCGGCGAGGGGCCGGCCGGCGGCGCGCCACAAAAGACGCGTATGCGTGGTCCGCATCCTGCTGGGCCCCGCTGACTCGCCGCAGGTTCAAGTTAACCGCCGCCGAGGAGGCGCCGTTGACCTTATTTGAGGAAAGAAAACGCCCCGGCCGGCAGAGCCGCGGAAATCAGGTGAATCGGGTGTAAACGGCGGACGTGGCAGAGGAAGAGGAGGAGGAGACCCCCCGAGAAGCAACCCGGGGAGGACTGGTCTGGTCGCATGGCAGAGAGGTGGGGCGGGGCCCCGTCGTATTTAGGTTAGCGGTTATCAGCTCGTCGTACCGGCTCCGCAAAGCAGCCCGCGCGCGCCAGTGTGTGCGTGCGTGTGTGTGTTTGCACCTGCCTCCTCCTTCCCCACCACGCCCCGCCCCGCCCCGTCGCGACCTTGCACCCCGGCGGCGCGACGCGGGCCTGCGGGCCCCCAGCGCCGGAGCGGATACGTCCACCTCGCCGGGAGGTCGGCGCGGCGTGGCGGCGTGGCAGAGGCGCTGCTCTGGGGGCGGCAGGGCCGGGCCGTGCTGGCCTCGCCTGGGAAAGGATGTGGAACTGGAAACTGCAGCGCAAACACACCTCAGCACGGAGGGCTGGCGGGGTCGGCAGCGGGTCGAAGACGCCGTAAGGGCTTAACCCCCGCTGCCGCCCAGCCAATCAATACACGCCCCCGCCCTGCTCGCCGCGCCGGGCTGGCGGGCTGACCATCGCCATCACTCGCTCGTCGAGAGAGCTGGAAACAACCCGTCCAGAGGTTTCCTTCCGCCGTGTCGGGGCTGTCCTTGTGTGGCGCGGCCGCCGCCGTGCGCGGTGCGCTGGCACCTGGCCGTTGCGTCAGCGCGCTCTGCCGCGGCTCAGCCTGCTTGGCCCGTGCGGTGACGAGCAGCACAATGCGGGCGCCGGCCGCTGCGCTGCTCGACTCGCTTTGATTTTCCCCTCTTTTCCTCGCTTTCCTCCTTCGCCCCGGCGCGCGGCGGGGTCACGTGACTCGAGGTGCGCGCGAGAGAAGGGTAACGTGTGTTTGAGGCCCCCGCCCGCGGGGCATCCCGTCGGCCCTGGCTGCGTGCCGGCGCGGCGCTGGCGGGGCAGGCGCGTTTGTGTTCTGTCCGACTGGACTGGACTGAACCATCCGCCCCAAGGACAGCGGCCTCGCCTCGCGCCTTTCTCTGCC
Source organism: Frankliniella occidentalis (assembly GCF_000697945.3). Lineage (NCBI taxonomy): Eukaryota > Metazoa > Arthropoda > Insecta > Thysanoptera > Thripidae > Frankliniella > Frankliniella occidentalis. The sequence goes on from NW_026267622.1 coordinate 80,040, forward strand.
TGGCCAGGGCGCCGCGCCGCGCCCGCGGCGTACACATACAAGGGCCGTGGCGTGTTTTCCCGGTAAAGACGAGAGCGTTTTTCGGGCTAAGAGCGCGGTGGTGGTGGTGAGCCATGAGCCCCCCCGGTAACAGCGCGCGTGTCACCTCCGCCCTTCTCGCCCCCCTCCCCCGCCAGGTGGACCGTACCGCGGCTCGGCTCGCGAGGCCCGCGGGGAGAAGAAGATGCCGTTCGCGCCGCACAATAGTACTCGATACGGGCGCGGCGTGGCGGAGCGTAGCGGAGCGTAGCGGAGCGTGACGCAACGGCCGATCAACGCGGCGCGGCGGCGTTGCCAACCCTGCAGGGGTGGAGGGCTGTCCAGGTCCGGGCGGCGCCGGCTCGAGTGGGTTGCCTAACCTGTCAGGCTGTCAGGGCGGCGCCGGTTTCGCCCCGCGGGAAAGAGCAGTACTTGTGCCTGGCCCATCCTCACGGCCTCGCGGCCCCCGTCCGCATCACGCTGGTTGCGTCGGGGCGGGCGGGGTGGTGGGGAGGGATCGCAAAGGTGAGCGCAGCCGATGATCGGCGAGGACCCCGCGACCCCACTCCGACCCCAGCCCGACCACGAGCGCGCGGCCCCGCGGCGCAGCGCGGCAAGGGCTGGGTACAGTCTGCTCGCGAGGACTGGCGGCGCACCTGGCACTGCGCACTGCGCTGGCGCGGCGGGGGTGGGGACGGGGTGGGCTGGTCGCGCTTGACGGCCTCACCCCTCTGCCCGACCCGGGCCAGGCTCCCCCACCGGAAGGACGCTCGCCAGGACGCCGCCAACCACGCTGGCCATGTTCTCCCTGTCGGCGGAAGAGACGGGGGACCGTTGCACGACTCTTGTTGGCAGTGCTGCTGCTGCTTGGCGCGGTGCGAACCGAACGGGGTCTCCTGCTGCAGTCGGCTCCGTGCAACCTGTGCCTGGGCCAAGCCCGGGCCCAGCACCGCTAGCGGCCGGGCCGGGCCGGGCCGGGCCGGGCCCTCTCTCGCGGGCCGCGCCAGAGCCGCGCCAGGGCTCCGCGGGCCCGGCCCCGGCCCGCCCCGCCAGCGCACCCAGCATGCACCGCAACCCGTTTGATTAGGCCTCGTTGCACCTGTAGGCTGCTGTAGGCACCCCCGCTCTGGCCGGGGCCTCTGGCCGGGGCCGCCAGGACTGCCCTGTTGCCAGATTGCGGGGGGTCAGTAAGACTGCGCCAGGATGACGCCGCGCTCTGGGCGCTCGCGTGCGTCCGCGCTCTGGGTGCGTGCGTCTGGGTGATGACCCTCGACGCCGCCCACCACCACCCCGACGGGAAGTGGGAAAGGTAGAAGAGGGGTTTTGGACCCTCCGTCCAATGCAGGTGTGTGTTGGTGTGTGTCCGCTCGAGTGCGCGCCGCGCCGCCGCCGCGCCCCGTTCGCCCCGCCGGACATAATTGCTTACGATATGAGATCGTTATCTGTGGGTTTGCATCCTGCAGCGACGCGGCGCGGCGCGCTCTGGTGGCCGCGGCCGGGCGACACTCTGGCCGCTCGCCATCGTCACGGCCATCATCATGTCGACGCCCCCTGCAGACTTTCTAAGACTTTTGCCAGCGGGTCGTCGTCACCGCCCTCCAGGAACCCTTGCAATGCACGACGCGGACTCGACGGCGTCCTCCTGCACCGGTGCAGCGCCACGATGACGTGGTGGACGTGCTCTCCCGCGGCCGGGTGTTGTGGCGGCCTCCCGGGGCGCGGATTGCGATCTGGTCCGGCGTCTAATGAAGCCCTGGGAACGGCACGGCCTCGCCGCCGTGGCCCGGCCCGCCCGAGACGGGGAGGCTCAGTTTCGCAGTCGCGCGAATGTCGCTCCCAATTTGCGATCAGGTCAGCGGGCGCGGGGCTCTGTGACGCAACCGTTTGGCGCTGTATGGCCCGCGGCGGGGCCGGCGGGGCGGGGCGGGGCGGGCGTGCTGTTTGCTCGCGGGGCAGGTGGCTCGCCGAGGATCGAGGTGATTGACGTGGAACTTATCGAGCGGCGTGGGCGCCCTCCGCTGCCTCCGCGGTGCATGCCGCTCGGCCTTGGTTGGACGCGGCGCCGCAAGCTTTGGACCCGATGATCGACCTGATCCGCCGCCCGCGACCCTCGACCCTCGCCGTGGCCCTTTCCCCCGCGGCTGCGGCTGCGGCGCCGATGATTGCACTTGATTCCGCGACGCCCACGCTCGCAAGGGGGAAGGGGGGGGGCGCTGACCTGGTTCCCCCCCAGGGGCAGAGCAGGGGGGCCTCTGCCATGGCTCTGCCGGCTGGAGTTGGCCCGTGGGCGTCGCTGCGTGGTACGGGAGCGCCGGGCTGGCGCGCGGCGCTGGCGCCAAGGTCGAGGCAACCTCCCCCCTGGCTAGCTTATGGTGCCGCGCTGCACCACCAGGACTGTCGCTTTACTGGCTCAGTGACGGCCTGCGTGACCACACCGATGTGGTCACACCAGACAGTTACACGCGCTCTGCTGGACCATGCGTATGCCGCACCGATCGGCGGAAAAGTTTCCACCCCGTACTTGCGGCCTCACTACAATTACAAATTAACGCTGCAGGCACCTGTAAAAACTCCTGCTGCTATCATAGTTACTGAACCGTGTGTCGGCCTGGATTGCCTATCATTGTCTGACGCCTTCAATGGAGTGGGCAATCTATCCTCACGCCAACTGCGTACAACACAACTGCGGTAAAAGCGGGCGTCAATGAGGTATTTTATTGGTATAAAGAAGATCAGGAAGAACAAGCCAGAACATAACAAGCCTTCAACTGTTTTTCGGAAATAGACTGCTTTGCAATTGTTTTAGCAGACGATTTCCGAAAAACAATTGAAGGCTTGTTATGTTCTGGCTTGTTCTTCCTGGTCTTCTTTATACCAATAAAATACCTCATTTTGGTTGACTTCTGTATCAAACACGTGGTTGAATGAGTCTTATTTCTCATAGCGGATGTGTCACTGCGGCGTAAGTGGCGTCATTGTGATAGGCGCTCCCTCCCCCTTTCTCGGCATGAGGCGCCGGGCGCGGGGGCAACCCGACATGTCCACGGTAAATACGTCCACAACAGTTTGGACGTAAATGAAGCGCTTTGCGAAAATACGTCCAATTATTTGGACGTAAATGAACGTCTGCGATTATTACGTCCACAGCGTGGATGTACTTTACGGTCCGTTTGAGATTGGTGAAAATACCTCCACAAAATCTGGCGCTAACTGTCGCCGTTCTGATTCACATCCTCAGGAATGATCAAACGAACCAAAGAATAAACGCATGCGCGTATGCCTGTTTCCCCTCTACACTGATAAACTAAGTGTTCAAACTGTTCAACACTAGTAAGTGTGCAACAGAGTTGTTGTGCCTGTGCTCTTGCAAGTGTTAAAGAGTTGTACAATTTTGGTTTATCAGTGAATGAAAAACACCATTGTCTACGGATAGAGCGTATTTCTAGAGTTTTCAGAGTAGGACAAGCTTGACCTACACTTGGGTGTGTAGAACCCTTGTCCCGCTCTTGCAACTGTCGTACTGGTGGATTTTCAGAGTAAGGGCAGAACGTCATCCTTGTGGATGTAAATGAAAGGAGACAAATAGCAACAGATTTTGTGGAGCTAATTTCACAAGCATCACACGGCTCGTAAGTACATCCACACTGTGGAGATAACGAACGCATCGGTTAATTTACGTCCAAACCATTGGATGTAAACTTGTGGACGTGTTTTCACACCGCGAAAATTTTGTGGACGAATTTACTGTGGACGTGTCGGTCCCGCCTCCCGGGCGCAGCAGCGTCGGGTCGCTGCAAATGGCGCTGATTGTTTGGGGCATACCCGTGCTGCTCGCGAGGGCCCCGTCGTTAGCCGACT
>NW_026267622.1:84100-89282 GCF_000697945.3 Frankliniella occidentalis
AGATGTAAACAACAATTTTAACCAGAATTCTCCACTGTAAACAAAGCATATAAGAACTTTGTTAAATGACACAAGCACAAGAGTACAAGAGATTAACAAAACTGATGGCACTTAGTTCTACACAGAACAAATATTTGGTACATATTTTTTAAATAAAAGACATGACGTGACTTAACCAAATACACAATTTTCAAACTGACAGTCTTCAAAATTTGGGAAATGAACATTCAAGTTTAAAATGTTAACACCAAAGTCAAAATATTAGGTCCCAATGACACAATAATTGAAAGAGTTCTGGACTAAAGGTGATATTTGAACGGATTTGAGTATGTAAAATGTATACAGGTCAAGCAGTATCAAGATCTGTCCTATACTAAAAAGTGATTCACTTAGGCAGTAGAAGCATGCATGTTAAAAGGCTACAGCATTAAGATGAGGAGAAGAGGCAATTATCAAGGGTATTTGTACAACTCTGTCATTGAGAGAAAAATTTGATGAATCTAATAAAGAAAACCAACCAACCAAAAACAAACAAAAGATTTGCTTCAAAACTCAAACGCTAAAAATCACACAAAAGTGCAGGTGCAGAAAAAATTTAACACACAAATTCTATCACAATGTGAAGCTAAACACAACAATTTCAGAAATCTTACTAAAATATGAAAAGAAGTGCAACAATAATAATATAGTAATGATAATAATAATAAAGGCACTAATATGACATGGTAGCTGCCAGCGCGAATAATTAATCTTTTTCAATGCAATTCCAAAAAAAAAATTTGCAAAAAGAAAAAAAGTTTGTGTACAACATCAGTTTTTTGCTTACTTAATATCGATAAATACTTTTTAAATATAAAGACGAATAAAGTTGATGTTTGTCTACTTTTGTACATTTGGGAAACAAATGTCATTAGCTGCCAAGAAAACATCACTAACAAAGGCACTACCCCTTAAAAACAATGATATAAACAATAAATGCCGACATGAAATGCACACATGAACTTGCTTATCGTAAAGAAAAACGAATCACTAAACAGATATGGCCTTGTTGACTATGAAGGGACTAAATCATAGCATGTGGCACCAGCCACACAAAAATATAGTTCATTCTGGTCCATATATCTTGACAAACATTCATAACAAAAATGAGAGAGAAGGCATTCAAAGAGATCTCACACTCGGGTTACAAGATAAAACAAAGAAAGATGACCATTCACCATTCAAAAATACAAAACAACCATAAATTTTTCAACAAAAAAAAGTTAGAGATTGAAAAAAAGGGAATCACAGTTGTTGTTCTGCATGACTACAAATTTTGATTCAATGTATTATGCGTGTTGTGAATGAGTACACTATCCCCACAACTGACTAGTGGAATGTGCAGATAGTGCACATTCAGTCCTTTGGTAAAACATTGCATAAATAAAAGAAGTCTGTCTTTAGATAGGCATTAAGCTTCTAAAGAAAAAAAGCAATAATCAAATATTTTTCTCCTTCTCTTTATGTAAGTACTTGCAGTCAGCCTTCACAAATCTGTAAATTTCCAAGAAAATCGAGGGTTGATTATAAACCAAACAGGTGTACAATTAATTTCAGCTTGAAAATTTAGTGCAGCACCATTTTAAAGATGTTAACTTTAAAATGGATTCTTACCTGAAAAGCAGGTATGGTAGAGGGATTGTAGTACAATGCCAAATGGCGTGGGCATCAAAAATCTTGTATATTGGTTCAAAGTCAAGAATTTCAAAGAGCATTGTAGCCCACAAGCCCAATAAGAAGTGCATTAAATAGTGGGTATGTGGAAGCTCTTTTCGATTTTTAATGCACCAAGCAAACCATACTATGGATGTAACACCACCTAGATAACAAGAAATCATTGATTTTCTACACTTTAAAACCATTGCAATGGTACATTTGAAAAACATACAACATTGATACATACCCACACTGACATTAACAACCATATTGTAACCATAGTCCAGCTTCACAAACAGCAAATAAGTGGCATGGAAGACATATAATGCGATGCAGAGGCAGGCGTGAACAACAGTTGCACCTCTAAACAAGTGGCTTCCCACTCTGATCAGAAGAAAGGACACAACAAATCCTTGTTGTAGTTCAAAATACACCATATCACAATAAAAAAAATTTAATTCAATTTTATCTCACCTTGCACCAAAACAAAACAAAAAGTAGGTCACAACTGAGAAAGCTGACACATAATCCATAATTTCGGTAAATGAAGTATCCCTTGCATGGAAGACAATAGACCATATCCATGAGTTGAGACAAATCTGAAGAGAGCACAAAGACAAAAGATGGATAATTAATTGAAATGCAAAAGACTGTAAGTGAGAACGTGGTTGTGTTAAAATAAGGGTAGAAATTTGAGTTCACGTTGTATGTCATACCATTACATAGAATGACCACATCCAGTAAAATGGATAGTCAGGTTTCACCTCTTTCCGAAACTTTCTCCATTCATTGAATTGGACAATGAAATTGAGAATTGAAAACGTGACAGAGGCCACTTCTTGCATACAAAGAAGTCGCACAAAAGGCCACTGCAACAACAAAAGATTTAAATTAACAAATCATACAGAAAACAAATTGAGCAGCTAAAATATACAAACCTTCCCATGAAACTGTGGGACATTCCAATTCCGACCTCTGAATGCCTCAACTGTTGGCCACATACAGGTATATCTACATTCATCTTGGCACGTCCACCCAATTAAGGAGTCTAATGTTGAGTAATGCTCGTTACTTAAGTTAGCAAATTTTCCCCCTGAAAAGACAGAAGGAACATTAATCCGGTTAAGTGTAAAAGAGAGGTTTCAGAAGGGCTGCTGAGATAGAGAAGTATTTATCTCAGACATTCATAACCTATGAAAAAGGTTAAAGCAGAGTGATTACTTCTCATAGAACTTGCCTTTAGTGCAATTTGCTTGAATGCATTTGTCGATACAGTTGCGATAGAAAGGGGACTGGTCCCCTTCAGACCCCCCTACAATGCAAAACGTTGCAAAGAGGGCTGATAGTATGATAATCGTCGTCACTCCTTGACGAGCCATACTGCCGCTCCTCTTCACGAGTTTTTAGTAGATTTCAATGCGCCATGAAGTAAAAATAGTAATAGTTTTTACAAGCCATACTGGCAAGTGTCTAAATATATGTAAATTTGATGTAGCATATCGTCTGCACAAACCCTCTCCGCCCCTCCCACCACCCTTCGCCTTCGTCCCAGATTTTGGGGGTGCAGATGTTTTTGTTTCCACTTCGCACGGGCGGGGGGCAACGACCCTAGAGTACTGGTCAATTTCGGTCGGTGACATGGATAACTTTTTAAAAGCAGAAATGCCCTTTTCACAAGTATTTATACTAGCTGTAGAATTTTTTTAATTAATAAGGACCTGAAGCGTTTTAAACTCAAAACTGTTGTGTGTTGAGAATGACAAGTTCATTCTGCCGCCTGGTTATTATTACTATTATTTAGGAACGTACTTTCGACATGCATGCGCAAGATTTGAACGATGAAGCAAAACAGCCGTTACATTTCTTAGACCTCGACACGTTGTGCGCGGGCAAAGTAGAGTTCGTGAAAATGAATATCACGCTGGGTGAGTACAAATATCGACGGTTAATTTCCCGTCAAGTCACCTATGCCCAAGTGTCTTAAAACAGTACTTAAATTGGAAGCGACCTATTCGATGATCGTTTAATAAACGAATTAATTTCGCAGATTACGTTAAGAAAATGACCGAGGACCTGTGGGATGGGCTAGGGGACGGGGAGCTGTTGTCCTGGTCTCCGGCTGCGGTGGCCTGCGCTACGGCGGCCTTTCTTATGGTGCCTGTGACAGTCGCCCTTCTTAAGAAATGCAAGCAGGGCACTCCTGGTCAGTCATTCACAGTTATTTCTTTTATCGCTTTCTTGTCAATTTGGCTGGACCCTCTAATTTTCTTTGGTCGTTTTCAGCTCTGGATAAACACGCCGAACTGTTGTCATCAGTCCATTTCTATTCAGGAGTAAGTTGTTAAATGATTTAATCATACCAAAATCATATTAAACATCTTTTAACTGTAATTTATGTAATTGCAGTCACCACCTGATGCCAATAACAATAAGCGTTGTATTGAATTGCTGAGTAAATTTCCTGAACTAGTCAATCAGCCATTGACAAAGGATCATTATACTTCCCATGGGTATACTCCTTTTCTGGTGAGAATGTATCAGGTCTTTTTCTTATTCTAATTTGTATTTCTTTTCATGTACCTCATCTTAATTTTTGGTTATTTTTATTTCTTAACAGAGAGCTTGTTGGAACAATAATTTTGAATTAATCAAGTTCATGCTATCTGCTGGTAAAATATTAACTTATCTTTTTGACTGTGTTAAGTGAATTGTTAATTCACTGGTAAACTTTCAATATAAATGTATTTCCTTTCAAAGGTGCTGATATTCGTCTCACAAATTCAGATGGTGAGACAGCACTCTATCTAGTTGCGTATAGAGTTAGTAAAAGTCAGACGTGGGATCCAAAAGCACTTAATCTGCTGTGGAATGCTGGTAAGATGTGAAATTAGTGCTCTGTACCTATCCTCCAGGCTGTTGTAAGGAATAGTTCTATGTCTGTGTCATTCCCTTTTCTTTTCAGGATGTTCAGTGGATGACGTAAATGTTCACAACAACTCGATGCTTCACTTAGCAGCCAAGGCAGGGCATGCAACTTTAACTCGTTGGCTCTTATTGCATGGAGCTGAGCCTAAAGTAATGAATGAAGCTGGCTACACCCCGTACAAGTTGGCGCTAAAGAAAGGTATGTCAAGGCTTCATGCATTTAGCTTCAATTGAGTTTGTGAAATAAGCCATGACTTGTCTTGAAAAAACTATGTCTCAAAGTACTCAAGGTTTTCTTAAACCCACCCTTATGCAGGTTCAACGGCACACAAGCTTGTGGCAGCTTTATTGGATCATCGAGCTACTACCAATGAAGATCGGAAGGTGGTTGTGCGCTCTGATGGAGTATATTTGGAGCGCGGTGTATCATCATTGTTGTAGTAAGCTACATAACTTACTGTTTTGTTTTTTGAATTGAACATGTACAAGACTAGTTACTTATTTTATCTGTAAATTTGTAACATATGTAGCTATTTTATTTTTTATTTTGTTTTAAATGTCA
>NW_026267622.1:89632-100983 GCF_000697945.3 Frankliniella occidentalis
GGGGCGGGGCGCGGTGCCGTACTCCACTTCGCTGGGCCTAGCTAGACCGGGGCCGGCCGGGACGTTGACCCCGACCCGACTTGGCCAGGGCGACGCGTAAGTTCTACGCGAATCGCCCCAAAGACAATGCTGGCGGACTTGTCTCCACCCCGAGCGAGTGCAGGACGTCATGCAGGTCGCCCTTGAGCGGAGTCTCTCTGGGCCCCCCTTGGAGCTGGAGATGGGTGAGGCGATGGGCGGCCGGGCCGGCTGGCTGGATAGGTTAGGTATGTAGGTGGATCATGATGGTTTTGACGTGACAGCATCTGGATGCCGATGTCTATTGTGTGCCCCACTATCAGGAGAGTGGAGTCCCCCATCTCTTTGGCTTCGAACTTTTTATTTGCCGTCTCCTTTTGTTTTGTTTGTTTTCTACAGGGTGGTCGATGGGTCGATGTGCCCCGTCGGAGCAAATGCGTATGCTAGCCCGCATGCAGTCGTGCAGGCGGGTTGCCCATTCGCACGGGGCGCTGAGGGGCCATCGCTACACACTATAGGCAAACCCGTTCGCATCGCCGTGAACAGGGGCTGCTCTAGCGTATACGCATGTGCTCGAACACGGTACAGCAACTACCTCGTATGTGGGTACTGTCGGTTTGAGAGTGCTTTTTGTTTTGTTATTACTGTTTTTAATTTTATCGACACTTTTGACTGAGGAGACGCACTTTTGGGCGCGAGGTGCTCTTAGCTTTCGAGGAGATTAACCCCCGCCGCCGAGAGATGGACAGGGTCGAGCCATCAGTCAGCCGGCTCCTTACCGCGTCGATACCGTGGCCCACTTGATGTTGGCGGCCAGGACGGCGGGAGTTCAACAACCCGGTGGCGCCACGGCCGCGCGCGTGTTGGGCTCGGCGCCACGCTCCGCCACTGCTCTGCACCGCGACGGGACGGGACGGTCCGGCCGCGACTCTGAGCGTGGGGGTCGCTAATGAACGAGGCCCGTCCAGAGCAGAGCGGGGCGCCCCTGGATACAGTACACGAGTAAAGACGGCAGGAAAATAATAATGAGCGAAATGAACGAGGTTGACACTTTCGTTGTTTTTTCCTTGCATGCTGCGCCGCGGTTGGTGGTGGTAGTACATAATTAAGAGAAACTTGACGCTGTTGTTTGCAAGGGTTTTTTGAAACGAGCGGTACAAAATGCTTCCAAGTATCGCTTTTTCACTCACAGCTGCTGTACGGCCGTGTTGATGACGGCTAATTTAATTTTTTGTCCAGAAAAAGTAAGAGGGGACCGCGTGATGTGACGTAGCTGTACTGTACATCCTTTATAAGGGCGTTAAGGTGGCGTCGCCGTGGTGCAAAAACACGTCAGCAGCGCGCCGTCCTCGTCCCTCCGCGCCGCGGCTCCGCACGGTGGAGGTGGAGAACACTTCGTGCGCGGGCCATTATGTGCGAAAGTGAGAGAGAGCGAGATGGATAGGCAAGAGGGGATGGGGCCCCGAGCCCGCCCGAGCCGCCCGAACCACAATTTGTTCATTTAATTTTATTTTGCCTCGCCCAAGAGGAAAAGGTCAGGGTAAGCTAAAAAAAAGCGCGCATGAAACGAATATATATTTTTTTTAAGTGGAACATTTGACCCCTTATAAAAGCTATTTTGGCGTTTGACGGTTTTGCGAGGAGAGGAAGTGCTCAGCCTTGGCCCTCTCCACCGCTAACCTCACCGGATCCAATTTTATTTGGGTGTTTTTGCATTGTAGAAAAAGAGACGGGGGCTTGTTGAACTTTGTGTGAGAATACCATTTTATTCATTCATTCATTTATTCATTCATTCGTCGCGATAATTCTTTGTTTCCCGGCGGACAAAAGCCGAAGCCTGGCTGGAGTGCATGAGTAGAAAGTAGAGCCCATATTCCATTCATGCGTTAGTGCCCTACCTGCATGGCCCCTGCCCTGCGGCGGCTGCGGCCGCGCCACCTCACTCATCCAAGAGATTTTTATTATTTCCCGGAGAGATGTTCGTCCGTTTTAGTCCGGAAATATAATACTTCTCTTTCCGCCCGTTGCCATGGCGGCGGCGATGCTGGAAGCTATGGGCATCATGGTGGTGTCGGTGGCGGCCTCAGGCCCGCGGGGCGCAGCGCGCGGCAGCCTCACCGCAAAGTGCAGGCGCGGCCGGCGGCCCGCGGCTTGGCCGGTTTGCTTCCATATCAGTCGGGCGCGGCCGTGAAGACCGTGCTGCACCACGTACCGGACCGTACCGGGCAGAAGTACCGGGGCGGGCCAGAGGCGGGCGGACACCCGAACGAAACGACAAATAACCGCTCTGATTGATGCCCTCGCCGGACACAGTCGGCTGCACTGCGTGTCTGTCCTGGTAGTACAATTAGCCTATACCAACCAGCCTGCTGCAGGAGGCGAAGGAGGCCTGGGCAACGACATGCTCCTGCCGACTGGCCCCCAAGTGGAGTGGACCGAGTCCAGCTGTTCTGTTCAGTGCCACAGCTCAGCGCAGCACGGCGCTGCTGGAGCTGGAGGGCGGGCGGGCAACCACCCCGGACGGAGCTGGCAGGCAGGCGGGCGGGCGCGGCCGCGCGGCCGCCAGCCCGCGCTGGCAGCGAGCAGCCCCGCCCCACCCCACCCCGGTGACGGTTACGTTTTGCGCGCCAAGCCGCCGAGCCGAGTCGAGCCGAGCGGCCAGAGCGAGTCCAGCCGGACCAGTCGTTTAGAGGTGGTCACGTGTGTGGAATGGGGTTGCACACACGCGTACTAACGAGTTTTGTTTTACTCGATTTTATTATTTCAAAAGTAAGATCAAAGTCGAGGAAACTTTCTGACTTTTGCACCCAGAAAACCGTTACGTTGATTCAACGGAAAGAAAATAGTATAGAATTTTTCACTTGACTCAATGGAATTTCATTGATTGAAGGGAAATATTCCCATAGAGTAATGGAAAATTGCTTGAAGTTGTGGGAAAATTCTATCATATTTTCCATTGGTGTAATTTCTCTTAGTCCGTTTAATTTAATGGAACCATTTTCTGTGAATGGATGGAAATTTCACTTCACGTCAGTACCGCAAATCGTCTAAAATGTAAAGATAAAGATTCTTGACAAAACCATGACTACCACATCACCGCAGAGTTTGAATCAAGCGTTGCGGGCAACAACATTTTGAACTTTCCACCGGAAACGACTTGCGCTTGTGTCCTGTTGCCTTTCCTGTCCGGTGGCCGGTGACCGCGAGGTCGGGCTGTCACACAACACACAGTGCTTGACAGTGTACGCGCGACTGCTCGGCCGCGCACGTACGCAGGTGGTGCAGTCTGTCGCGTGCCGCCGCGCGGGGGATGCCGTTGGACCCCCTCCCCTCCCCCCTTCCCCACCCCCTGTTCCACCCTCCACTAATGCTCCAGCGGCACGGCAAGCACCGTCGCGGGGGGAGGCACGCTGCCGGCGGAGGTGAAGGGTTGCGTGTCCCGCGAGCTTGAGCTTGGGCGGCTGGGCTGGGCCAGGCGAGGGGGAGGATGAGGCGGGCGGTCTGCCCTGATACGCCCGTCCTGCACTGCGGGTGCACTCCTGCGGCGGCTCGTGCAGCGGCCGCGCGCTCCTGCACACACACACACACACACACACACACACACACACACGCACGCACGCACGCACGCACGCACGCACGTGCCGCCCTCTTTTGTGGTCACGATCACGATGCGCGCGGCGGGTCGGGGGTCGATAAAGTCGACTTTTATTTACAAAAACGCGCGGCGTGTGTGTGCGGTGGCGTGGTGCCGGCCGTGACCGTGCCGCCGGGGGGTTGGTGGCTTTTGTTGCGGAGCTATATCTCTCATGGCTCATGGCGACGCGCGCAGCAACTCCTTGTACGGCGCGGAGCTGAGCACTGCGGAGAACACCACGTGGAGCACGTGTCGTTTGCTCTCCTTGGAACTCGAGACGCCCCGCATCAGCGCGGTAGCAGCGGGGCGGCAGGATAAATTTGGCGATGATCAATGTGCTGCGGTTTCGCCGCGAGGAAACTCGAGCGCGGTGTGGCCGGCCGAGCCCGCGGCTGCTCCTGATCGCCTCGCGGACGAAATTCAATCTTGTCATTATTGTGGGCTGCTGCTGCTGCCGGCCGTGTTGGTCGGTCCGTCCTTCGGCCCTTCCGTCCGGCCGTCCGGCCGCTTCGGCGGCGGCATTACCATGCCGATTACCGACCGATAGAGCCGGCCGCCCGTCCCGTCCTGACCTAGATCAACGAGGCCCTCGTCTCGTCCTGCCGGGCCTGGCTGGGCCACGCTCCAATAGCCAGGCGGGGGGCGCCCGCCGCCGCGGCGAGCCCGGGGCTCCGGAGGAAATAGCCAATCGCCCTCCCCCGATGGGCCCGGCCCGGCCCGCGCACCGCGGCGGCGGCGCGGCCGGGCTGGGCGTCGCGGCCGGCCCCCTCTCTCCTCGCCCTCCACCACCTTCACCTCCCCCTCCGCCCGCACCGCACCCTCCGCGAGGCGCGCTGCGGACACGCCGCGAGCACTCCGCGCGCGCACCGCGGGTCTACCTCCTGTCCAGCCTGCCGACCTGGTCGCTCTGTCCAGGAATAGCGCCTCCAGCGCGGCCGCGGCGCCCCCGCCGGGCCCGCTCCGCTGGAGTATTGACTTTTGGCAGCGCTACGGGCGGCCTCTGGAGGACGGCCCGCGGCCCGCGCCCTCCCCGTGGCTGTCGCTCAAGCCCGGCCCGGCCCGGCCCGGCCCGGCCTGTTCCACGCCTCCGTGGCTATTTGCATTCCCTTGGCAGCGCCCGGCAGGAGGGAATTACCATTCCTCGTAAAATAAAAATGAAAACGCACGATGGGGCATTAGTCTCGTGTTGTTAATTTTGAAAGATTCTCTTGTCTGCGGGCGGGGCGGGGCGAGCTCTGCAGTGGAATAGGAGGTGGCGTCGCGCGCTTCTGCGGCGCACATGTGGACGACCTGCAGGGCGGCCGGCCGCGCCGGAAGTGGCTGGCGTGCACAGGGCATTTGCATAAAGCCGCTCTCCCATGTCGGTGCGGGACACGACCAGGACACATGTGTGGACCCGGGCCGCTACGCCCTTGGACGGGCTAGGGCCGCGTGGGGGTGGCGGGGCCGGGCCAGCAGGGGGCAGGGCCGTGCGCTGCGGCCGGAGCTGTGCCACTTCCTCGGAACTGGAGCACGGCATTAGCGCTGCCCGGTCACGTGGTGCAGGGGCGGGGCGAGGAGGGGCGGCAGGGCTCTTGTCTCAGCGTGCGTCCCTTCCATTCATCATCGACAGCGGATGAATGAGCTCTGTCGTTCGCTCCTATGACCTCTGCGCTCGCATTCCGCACATGACGCGACTCTGGTTCGAAGTGCTGAGGTGCTTTCAAAGCGAAAACCTGGCATCGTTAAAAACGACCCCCTAAATACATGTTTTTCGTCACCGACCGACCCCGTCCTGCGTCGCAAGGGCTTTATTGTTTACTGCGTCGGACCGGCGGCGGCGACGTCGGCTTTCTCAGAAAGGCAACATATTTTCTCCACTCCACATGTGTTTACCAGTTTCAGCCGACGAGCGCATTGGGCCGCCCACCCGAAATACGTTTATGGTATTCTGGAGCCTAATTTTCTTTTGGTTGTGCTTATTTGCAGGTGGGTGGTGTTTTGCGGCTTGCCAGTCATTACCGGCGGCGGAAGGGTGAGTCTGTGGCGGTGGTGAGTCGGTGAGTGTGAGTCGCTCCACTCCACTGCTGCTGCTGCTGCTGCTGCTGCTGCTGCTGCTGAGCTCACCACGTCGTATCGTCTGTTGTTGTCGCCGTTTGTTGCTGGCCGGGGCCGGGGGACGCCCATGGGGACGCCGCTGATGCTGCGGGATCGCATGGCGGGGATCGGGATGACGCGTCCAGTATGGAAGCGCGCCGAGGTGGTTCCTCCACATCCTTCCGGTGCCCGCCATCTCTCCGTGCCCCGCCCCCCCTGTCCCGCCCGCCTCCTCTGCCATCTCTGATCACCCGACACCTCCAGGCCCGGCGCGCCATGAGAGCCGTGGCTGAGCGTGGCTGAGCAGCGCGCTCTGTTCCCATGAGGTCCCCGCCATAGGACTGGCTGAGCGAGCATTGTGGGCCCGGGACCGTGCCTTATCGCCCTCCGGGGAATAATAAGGGAATAACGTCGATGACTGCTCTGCTCCTGCTCAGCAGCGGCGGAGGTATGAGACAGGCAGGCGGAGGGATCACTCGTGAGCCCTACCTCCGCCAATGCATACCAGTCAGACAATGCACAGTAGTCCGGTAGTACTTGCGCTTGGTGCGGTCTGTCCTGCGGTGAGTGAGTGAGTCACAGGTGTGGCCGAGGCGGGGTCGGGGCCGTAGGGCCTATAGTGTATTTCGACTAACGGAGGAAGAAGAAGGGCGGGTAGAACATAAAGGTTCCTGATTGATCGACCCTTTACCCCCACTACCGGCGTGACGTAGAGGCGGGAATCTCTCGACCAATCGTGAACGTTTATGTTTTAGCCGCTCTTCTTCTTCCTCCGTTAGTCGAAATACACTATAGGCTTTGTATGTGTAGTCACCCGATATCACTCATGTTCTGGGGCACACTCCCCCGAGATAAAAAGCCTAGCCCGCTCTGAATGAGTGACGCACACACACACACACATGTCCAGGAGAGCGCGCGCGCGCGCAGACTCATGAATTCCAAATTGGGTTCCCGCGTTCCATCTTGATGTGAAGGGTGGTTGTATTTCCGCGTGTTTGTAAGCAAATGCCGGGCGGGACACGCAGCAGCAGCTCAGCAGCAGCAGGCGCACCGGGCAAATCTCGCTTCGTTTTCCCGCCATCCGCGCGCGTCGCCGCCCTGGGCGCTGTGGCCACGCCCTGGCCACACCACACGCGGGGGCGGGGGTCCCTCCCTCCCTCGCGCTGCATATCTTATCGGCGCGTACACCTGTTCCCGACCCTATCGCCCGCCCGGGCGGCGGGGTGTATGTTTGTGGAGACTTGAAGTCGAGGCGTGGCCGACGGTCCCCGACGTGGTCCTGACGGGGGGCCAGGCGGCCTCTAGGCCCTTTGGAAGGTGCCGCTTTACAAGTGTATCCTGTCGTCGGAGGGGTCCTTTTCCCTCCTTATCGGTGTGTGCCCTTCGCCCGGGCCGCGCCCCGTCGCCCCGCCGTGTAATGCAGCCCTTCCGGCCCGCCTCGCCCCGCCCTTTGTACGCCTCCGCACCACTCCACGCCACGCCCTGCCCGTGAAGCAGTCTCGTTTGGGGAGGCTGGAGGGGGCCGCCCCTAAAGGACCAGAGGGGTCCGGGCCTACCTCCTTCCCGTAGACCGGACGCCCGACCTGATGGCCGCGCCCGGGCCATGCCCGCCTCGCCACGACAACGACACGCCAGACACAACAACTTGTTGAAGGCGTGCTGCGCTGGACGCTGCTGACTCACTGGCCGGCGCAGGGTACCGCAGGGCCCTGAAGGAGGGCGCCCTCCGTCTCCGCCCGCCGGCCCGGGGGCTGGGCTGCCAAGGGCCCAAGGGCAGCAGACTGTTTTTATGCCCCTGCAGCGGGGCCCTTCGGGGCATGTTGTCCAGTCGGGGCGGCCTGCGGCGGCGGCGGCGGTGTGAAGTACAGTCCGGGCGTCGAGTGCGCGCTCCCCGTAACCGCGCCGAGCGAGGCAGGGCACGGCCGCGGAGGGGGTACGCGGCGTCACTACCCCACCGCGCTGCCCTGGACGGAAGTGGGTGAGACTATCAGATTCACCCGCCGAGTCGTGTCGTTTCCGGTGGGTCTTATCGTCCTCGCATGCTTACCGCTCCGCATCCATCATCACCCCTCGGCTCGGCGTGTCACGTGTTCTCCCTTACGGAATCCAAATAAACAAGTCGTGCGTACGTGAATGGCTGGTGCCGCTGGTTGGCGTGCCTGCCGCGGTGTGGCGCTAGTGTCTCCAAGGTGACGGGCCTGCTGGCTGTGGCGGCGTCAGGCAGGTACAGTCCCTCCTCCTGCCTGGGGGCCCCGCCGGGTTGAAATGCCTTTGCATTGACTGACGGCCTGACGGGCAGCCGCAGGTGTCCGGACCGGGTGGGACCGGGCGGGGGTCTCCTCCGGGGGCTGTCACCGTGTTGACTGCGAGAGGGGGAAGGGGGAGCGACCGCATAAAATGAAAACACCCCACCCCACCCCACCCTTTCCCCACCTGCCGCTCCGAGCATGGAGTATCGTCTCGCGCCGTCGGTGGCGCTACTCCATGCACACCCCGTCGCTACCCCGCGCCGTCGCGTCGAGACCCCGGGCCTGTGAGTGTGGCTGGCGATACCCCGCGCCCGCTTTGCCGTGCGAGAGAGAGGTGGGTGACGGCGGCGGGGTGACTCATGCACCGCGGTGCGCGGCTCGACCGCTCAACTCACCTGTTCGCCTGCTGACCTTTTGTTTGTGGACTCGGCAAGGGTGAGGTGATGAGGGCCCGCGGCCGGGCTGTCCAGTGTGTCTGCCCAGTGTCTGCTCCGGCCTGTCCGGCATCCGCTTTGTGCTGTCCGGACACCGCGGCGACGGACAGCCTGGCGGCGCTCGGCGACCATGAGAACCTTTAGGCCTCTAATTGCCATGATTCGTTGGTAATTCGCTTCTCGGGGAAAGCGAGGCGCTGCTGCTGCCGATGCCACCAGGGGGGACGGGCCCTGCTGGCCGCCCGTCGGCAGCCCGTCGAGCAGCTCCTCGGTGCAGGGCACTCCCCGGCGGCCGCGGCGCCGGCGCTGTAGGCCCCTAATTTTGTGTGGGTTGTTCCGCGGTAGTTCAGAGCAGAGTGAAGGAAGATTACAGGCTCTGGGGCCAATGGCTGGTCGGTCACTGAACGCGCCTGGGCGGGGCGGGCTGGGACCGGACCTCACTCGGAAAGCCGGTGAAGTGGTCAGGAGCAAGGCCTTGTTGCGCTCGCGCCCGGCGGGGATGATGGGACGGGGTTGACTCGCAGCGCCACCCACGTCTCCGCCGCGGTCTCGGTGCGCCACGGGGGCCCCGGCCGGGAGGGCGCCGGGGGGCCTTGCTCTCGCAGAGTGGCGTCTTTCTTTTGTTTCCGTTGTGCGCCGCGCCCTGGCACGGGCCCTCCTGGCCCCGCCGCCACGCACAGCGCCTGCTGGCTTTGGCCCGCAGCTAGCTAGCTGTAGCTAGAGTACGTAATTACGAGGGTCCTCGCCGCGGGGTCGTGGCCTTGGTGCTGCGGGGCGCGCGCCGCGTGTGGCTGGTGTGGCCCGGCTGCAGCTGAGCCCCGGCCCGCCCCCTCACCCCTCACTGCACGGCCCGGCCCGAGCCCTGTCCTGATCGGGTCTTGTCGTATCCGGGGCAGACAATGCCACCGCTGGGAACCACTCGCTGCAGTGACTGGACGCCCCGCCGCGGCTGGCTGTCCTGTGGTTGCGCCCCGCCGCCACGCCCCTTTCCCTTCCCATGCCGGCCAGCGACTCGCGGCTCGCGGCTTTGGCTTTGGCACAGCCGCCGTCCAGAAGGTTTTCGCGGCAGATCTTTTACTTTTACTGCAGAGAGGAGTGGGAGAGGAAGAGTCTCGGCCGTGGTGGCGAAGCGGCGACAAAACTTTGAGGGGAAGGCACTAAAAGTGTGGCGGCGGCGGCGGCGGTCTGCTGGGGAAAGGGCGACGGCGGGTAGCTAAAATACTCGCTCTCGTGTCGTGTGTTCTGGCACGCGATGCCACGCAAGACGCGCGGCTCTGCGTGCGTACGAGGGAGGGCTGGGCCGGGCTGGGCCGGGCAGGCGTCTCGCGTCGCGATGCGCGCCCGAGATGGAGTGGAAAACAATGACGCGGGGTTGATGATGCTCTGATGGTGTGAACCTGCGCCGCGCGGGTCACGCTCGACTCTGCGCCCCGCCCTGATGGGCTCCTCGCTGTCCCGGGGCCCGCCCCTATATGATCGTGTAAGGTGTCCACCAGCCACGGCGGCCCTTCTCCAGGCGCTCCAGGCCCAGCTCCTGCAGCCTGCAGGCGGGCTCGGCTTGGCTGGCTGCGCGGCTCTGGAGCGAGAGAGAGCTTTCACTCGTCGGCCGAGCCTGGCCTGGCTATGCGCGTAATTTGGGTTTTACTGTTGTAATGCGGGCATTTTATGCGATGTGTTGCGGCCGCCTCTGCTCGCGCTGCTGCGGTCCTGGCGGCCAGTGAGCGCAGTCATTAGAGAGGCGCTCGAGTGGCATCGGCGGGCTGAAGAAGGGGCCTCGGCTCGGCGCGGCCGCCAGTTTTTGTTTTGCTGGCTGCTTTTAAATTCGCCGGGAATGGATGGCTCGAGCAGTATAGAGGACGACCTCGCGGCGACTCCGCGGGGCGCCGCCGCTGCTGCTGCCGGCGCCGTCGCCGACGTTACGGTGGTGGGAATCGAACCAAGGACCTCCTGGCTGCTTGACGGCGGCAAGGTGAAGGGGAGGGCGTCGGCGGGTCGGGTCGTCGGTCTGCCAGCGCGCCGCGGGATGGGCGAGCAGGCAGTATCCATCAGCGCACGCAACACCGCCGGCGCGGCGTCGTCACCCACACCGCCGACGCCCGTCCATGCCCATCAAGCCGAGTCTCTCCGGGGCGGGGGCGGCGGGGGCGCGCACCGGTTAATTGATACTGCATCGCGAAAGTATGACCGCGAGGGTCATCCCCACGGCGGCCGGAGGAGGAGTGCGTGAGAGGCGACCCGCGAGGACTCCGCGGCCCGCAGCAGCAGGCAGCAGCCAGCCCAAGGTGAGGCCGACGGCAACAATTACACACACCGGCCGCTTTAATTGCGGCCCGTGCAAGTACGTCGCCTCTTTTACGCGGCTCGCCTCGCGCTGCAGCAGCCCAAATGCGCCATGGAGTGCATGTGGTGGCGAGCGGGCCCGGGCGCGGTGAGAGAGCGGCGCGCTGCTGTTCAACGCCCCGCTCGGCCGAACGGAGCCGACCTCTGCGGGTTTCTCTGGAGCCAGCCACTTTTCCAGCCGGCGGCCGTGGCTACCTCACTCCCCGTCGATGTGCACTCCAGTCTCCTCCTGCCCGTCATATTTCACGGGAGGAGCGACCGGGAGTAGGCGCTCGAGGGGGGGCAGCAGGAGCAGCAGGAGGCACTTGACTTCCTTTGCCTGGCGATAGCGGCGCTGCAGCGGCTGCAGGCGCGGCGGGGCCGGTCACGTCCTGAGGACGCTCACTCTCGCTTTCTGCTGCGCGGAGGCTGCGCCGGGCTGGACCACACGGCGAGCGCAGAGAGGAGCGGCGCCGTCACGCCTGATTGCTCACCTAGCTGAGGCTGTGCTGCTTCTGCCGCTGCTGGGGCCTACCGCACCACCTGCAGGTGCCGCAGCTGCCTGCGCAGCGCACCTGCAGGTGTGTGCTGTGCTGCTTCTGCCGCTGCCGGGGCCTACCG
>NW_026267622.1:101033-107546 GCF_000697945.3 Frankliniella occidentalis
GGGGCCTACCGCACCACCTGCAGGTGCCGCAGCTGCCTGCGCAGCGCACCTGCAGGTGTGTGCTGTGCTGCTTCTGCCGCTGCCGGGGCCTACCGCACCACCTGCAGGTGCCGCAGCTGCCTGCGCAGCGCACCTGCAGGTGTGTGCTGCAAGAGCCTCTGCGCCGGCCGCGCCGCTGTGGAGCACGCCGTCAGGCGTCAGCTCCGCCCGGGGGATGCGTCATTCCTGCCGATGCGCGACTAGTTTTATCTATATCCTACCAGTACCGATAAATAAATGGAGCCCCACTGCACGTGCCTCTTTGCGTCGTGGCGTGGATTAATGACTTGGCATCGACCAGCAGCGCCGTGTTCGTTGTTTTTGTTGTTTTCCTGGCAATCAGTTGCCGCTTGCCGCCGCGCCCACCAGGGCTGACCCGCGGCCAGCCGGCCAGCGTGTCCCGCGTGATTGCAACCATTTTATGACGGGGAGGGTGGCGGCGGGGCGGGGCGGGGCGCACGGCGTGTGGTGCGCGCCTTTCGCGCGGGCGTAACCCCTCCGCGGCGGAGGGGGCGGGGGGCAAGCGTTGACCCCGGCCTGGGCTGGTTGTTGTCACGGGCCGGCACACGGTGGGCGACGGGATGACACGCCGGCCGGAAGCACGCCGGGTTTGCGATCGGGTCCAGCAGCAAGCAGTGCAGCTGCGCGCCACATTGCGCCGTCTCGGTCGGTCCTGGTGTTGTGTCTGCTATTGCAGGTATGTCGCGCTCGCCGCGGAGCCCTCTCTGCAGCGCTGCACTTTCCCCGCGACGGGTGCGTGGTTATGAGGGAGAAGGGGGAAGAGGGCGGCGGGGCGGCGGCCCGCTCGCGCCCGGTCGTCGAACCAATAGGGTTTGACAAGGGCGTCGGGGAGAAAGGGGGAGTGTCGCCGCAGAGCTACGAGAGGGAAGCGAAGGAAGCCGGAGGAAGCCGGACTGCTGGTCGTTGGGAGGCGCCACGCCGAACCGGAGCAGGCCCCCTGGAAGCCGAACCCCTATCAGGGCCACGCGAGACAGGAAGGGGGGTGAATCTCGGTGGGGCGCAGGTGGGGCGGGGGAGGCGAACCCACCTGCTGGACTGGATGTACCGTCGGGCTGCGTCGCGTCAGGCCGCCCCATCGCCATCCCCCCAACGCCGCGCCGCGCCCCGCCCGTCCCGGCGCGCTGAGCCGCGACCAGAGGCGACCGGTACATCCGGTGCCGCCGGGGGCCGCGGCCGCGCAGGCCGAGCTGGCGGGCAGCAGCGAGCGGGGGAGGGAAGGGCAGGCCGGGATGAGTTGAACATACTTTTCACCCGTTGGCCAGGCTCGCGTCGGCCAGGCCACGCCCGGTGCAGGGAGCGGCGTCGTGTGTTCGTTCACCTCTTCCTTCCTCAGCGCTGGTGCCACCGGCTGGGCCGGAGGCTCTGGCCGCGCCTGCCCGCCTCCTCGGCGTAGGATGGATGCTAAACAGCTGGGATTATGTACAGTGCAGGCACGAGGCCGTCCAAAGTGCACTTGTCTCCGAGGAGACCCGCGCCCGCGCCGCGCCTTCCGCGGCCTGGCTGCTTGCACTTTTAAGCTCTAGTGGTTGCGGCGCTGAGAAAGTCAGTGGCCACTGTCTGTCTGCCGGGCATCTGCCGCCGCCCTGGCAATCAGCTGACGGGGTCCTGGTCCTGGAGTGACTCGCCGTCCTGCACCACCTCCCACGTCGCGGACTGGACTGTGTCAAGGCGAGGCGGGCCCCGAGGAGGGGTCGGGGGAGGGCGGCGCCGTGCGGCAACATCCACGACAATGAATGACAACACGTGTGTCCCTTGTGTCCCTCCGCGGAGGCGGCGCGCGTCGGCCTTTGCGCAGGCCCCCCCTGATCGGCACTGGTGACGGAGCAGATCGGCCCTCCCTAGTTTGGGTCCTCTGTCAGGAGCTTGCCGGTGTACGGAGTGTAAAGGCTAACACTCCCCCGTGTTGCGGGTTCGCATACCCAAGGGACTATGGCGCCTGACGGGCAGATCGGGTAGGCAAACCCGCAACACTGCGGTGTATTGTCTTTACAGAAGGTACATACGCGCGCGGGGCGGGACGAGATGCGAGCTGTGGCCGCGGGGGCCCTTGGACACGCCCTTCAAGAAGTTGAGACACTTGTTGGCCGCAGGCGGGACGCAGGGAGGGCATTTCCTCCGACCTGGCAACAGCGGCTGCAGCGAGCATGTCGCCGTCTGCTCACTGCTCGTTGCAGCGAGCGAGAGGGTAAGAAAGAGAGAACCGCCAGGAGATTTCGCAGTCTCTTCTTTTTCCTGCCGGTTGCCACCGCACCTCCTCCACCGCCGACGTCGAAGTCGACGTCGTGCCCCCGCCACTGCCGGAGGAGTCTCCGCGGCCCGCCACGCCCCGCGCCCCGCCCCGCCCCGCCCCGCCCGCCGGTCTCTCTAGCTAGGCATTCAGTCGCGCTGCAGCCGCGTTGCCGTGCGGACCGTAGCCTGCCCGCCGCTGTGTCTGTGCCTCTCGCGCGCCCGCTCGCGTCTCGCGTGTGCGCCGCGGTCGTGTCAGTGCGCGCGCGCGTGTGTCTCTTTGCGTGTGTTTTTGTGTCTGTTGTTGTGTCGAGTGAGTCCCCGTGCAGTGCTACAGTTCTGCTTTAGACGTTGCCGTGGTGCCATCCGGTTTTACGCTTTCTAACCCCAAAGTGGCCTCCCGGTGACAGGCGTCCGCTGGTCACCCGCCCGATGGGGCGTGGCGTGTGTGCTGCTCGAGCTCACCCAGTGCGCAACCGTGCTGCCCAGGATGCAGTACGGTGCGGTGCTCTGCTGCAGGAGGGAGAGAGAGAGACACACAAGTCGTTCAGAGATTACTTTTTCGCCATCCGCAATCCGTTATAAGGGTTTGGTTTTGATTTTTTCTCACGATATGTACTGCGCAGTGGTGGTGGTGTGGTCACCTCTGGAGAGCTCCGCTCGGAGAGGCGGCTCTGCTGGAGTCCACCGCTTCGGTGATATCGTCAGGTCCAAATCTGTCGAATAATCTTTGTTGCTATTATTTCTTATTTTTCTCACACATTTACTGTGAGACCGGTTCCCATTTAATTCTCGCGGACGCGACGGAAGGAGGTGGGACGGGGGGGATTTCCGCATTCGTCTTATTTCGATTCCTTGGCGATCGATATCTGATCGGCATTCTCGCTCGTTCTCGGCGCGGTGACCACTCGCTAATAATGGTTGCGCTGTGCAACGTGCGGGCCGTGCAGGCTGCTGCCCGCCGCCGCCGCTGAACAAAGGAGGCGAATCGATGCCCCGCGACGGAAACCGGATCAGTGGCTGTGGCCGCTGGAGGACTCTGAAAGTTTATTCGTCCTGTGCTGCCCATGAGATGGCGGCCGCGGATGGGTAGAGTGGTCCAGGACGACTGCTGCCTGTTGCGCGCATTGAAATCTCCGCTCCAGGAAGCTGCTGCTGGAGCTTCTCCAGAGGGCCAAACGTCCGTCCGTACTGCGCCGGGACTGGATATTTTGCCCATTTCGGCAAAACGTGCGCGCGGGGGCCTGGCTCGCCCCCTCCAGCAGTCGTCGGGGCACCACCGCTTCCGGGAAAGGACTGGAAAG
Organism: Frankliniella occidentalis; assembly: GCF_000697945.3. Classification (NCBI taxonomy): domain Eukaryota; kingdom Metazoa; phylum Arthropoda; class Insecta; order Thysanoptera; family Thripidae; genus Frankliniella; species Frankliniella occidentalis. The sequence goes on from NW_026267622.1 coordinate 104,624, forward strand.
GAGTCGGTCGGAGAAGAACCCCTTGCCGTGCCGTGGCGGGGACTACCCCACTGCCTGGTCATCCTGCGGCTCCCTCGGACTTTCATTACCGGGGAGGCTGGGCTGGGGTGGGGCGCTTTACGCGGAACGCCTCCGTGGTGCAGCAGCGGGTCTCTCGCCCGCGCGCGCTTCTTCGGCATGCCCGTCTTTTGTGGAGCACGTAGTTGGTGTCCCCGTGGGGCCCGGCTGGCCGGCCAGGCGTCCCCTCGGACCTAATTAGCCCCCGAGTCGTAAATTAGCGCTGGCCGAGCTCCGCTGAGGCTCCGCGCAGCTCCTCGCGCCGCCGGCATGCGCGTCACGGCAGTGCCACGGCGCGGTAGGCGGCCGCCGTCACGTCCATCGAGGCCCCCTGCCTGCCTGCACGTTATTGTCGTTATTCTTTGTTATTATCACTGGCAGACTGCCGGCCAGACCGGACCGGACCGGGCCGGGCTGGTGGGTGACACGGCGGCGCTGCTGCGGTCCGACGACCCGCGCGGAATGTCGCGCGGGGCGGCCGCTGGTGGGACCCCGGCTGGTCGCGGGTCCCGTTCATTGATATACGGACTGGCTGGCTTACCCGGGCCCGGCCCCCCCCCCGTGGCCCGGTCGGCCTCTTTGCCGCTATCTCGCGCGGCTGATAGGATCCGCGGATACTGGTGCACTGTGCACGGCCGCGCCGGCGGGGCCGCCCAGATGAGATCGGCGGAGAGCATTCCGCCGCGTTGTGTAAATAATGGTCACCTGCCAATACTCGGCGTGACGGTCGCCTTGTCGGCAGAGCGATTACCTGCCGATAATGAGCTGCCCCTCGGCCGGGCTGAGCTGCTCCGCTGCTCGACTGCGATAGCGGGACTCCGCCGGCGGGGCGGCGCTGCAGCACTCAACCCTTCCATCTGCGGCCCCATCAGCTGGGGCTGGCCGGGCTGGCACCCACCCCCCGGCGCCTGCCGCCGCGCCCGAGATAAGGAACGTCTCCCGGCCGTCGGGGTGCGGGCGGAAGGTGACCTTGTGGAGACGATGGCGGCTCGGTGACTCTCCTTTGGTGACGCTGGGGATGCCCCGACTAGCCCCGGCTGGTGCCCGAGGGCGTGTTTCCCCCAAGGGGCGGTTGCCGTGGAAGGCGGAGACATTCGCTCGGCGGGGCGACGGGCGGCGGGGCGGTCGCAAAGCCTTCCGTACTTGGCGGGGGCGGGCACCGGCACGCGGCACGTGGCTGCTAGGCCGGGCCGGGTAGGGACCTGTCGTCCAGGGTACGCAACGCATGCAGAGAGGGGGAGGGGGCTCGCCAGGCAGGATGTGGGATGGTCAGGCTCACTGCGGTTCAGTGGCTCTAGTGGGGCCCAGCGGGCCGGGGCGGGAGGAGGATGCGGTGAGTGCGCACCTAGGGGCGCCCGCTATGGCAGCGGTTCCCAACCTCGGGGTCGCGACCCCATTTGGGGTCGCGAGAAGAAATTTTGGGGTCGCGGCGAGGGGCCGGGGGTCGCCTGGGGTCGCGGCCAGGCTCCCACTGGACCTAACCGAAGGGGTCTTCCTGTGCGAAAATATGGAAAAACCACCGGTTGTTTGGCGCTTCCGATCCAGTTTCAGTTGAGGTAGGCGCACAGCCGGTGGTTTTTCCATGTTTCCACAAAAAGGGGTCCAGCAGCAGCCAGGCCGCGACCCCAGGTATACCTAGTTGACCCTTTAGCCACAGGAACACGTGGGGAGCACGGTAGACGAGAAACCCAGAGGAGTGTAAGTGAGAATGCAGCGAAACACATTCTCTTGTAGCATCCTACACTTTGCTTTATTATTATTTAATAAGTATTTCTCTAAGAAATTTTAGGAATGCGAACATCTGCAGTGTCAATGGGGAGGGATAATTTTTGTACCTAGGTAAGATGTGTCTTTGCTCACACCATCATCAGATAAACATTTGTATTTGATTTAGATGTGCACGAAGACACATCTAGTCTGTACAAAAATTGTCACTGGCCATTTAGTGGGTGTGAGCTAACGACAAATTAGAAACCTATCAAAAAGGAACAAAATCAACATTATGGTAACCAATTATTATTGTTTTTTTAAGGGGGGGGGGGGGTGGGGTCGCGTGGGGTCGCGATGTACACTCCATGGGGTCGCGAAAAAAATTAGGTCCTTTTTGGGGTCGCGAGCAAGAAAAGGTTGGGAACCGCTGCGCTATGGCATTGCGTGTGCTAACTCCGCTAACGGGACGGCCCCCTCCGCGCCACGCCCCACTAGGGCAGCCGGCGGCAGCGGCGGCGTTAAGCCCTGTCGCCCGTTAGCGGCGCTGGGTTGGCGCACTCGGTAAATTGGCGCCATGCGGCGCGGCGGCCCGGGGCGGCGCGCGGCGCATTGACGCGACCATTTTTCTGCAAGTTAGGCATCTGGGTGGCGCGGCATTGGGACCCCGCAGGACCCCGCGGTGGCCGTGGGCCACACAGCGCCGCGTCGCGCCCCGTGCGCCCGCTGCCTGCCTACCTGCCTGCCTGCCTGCCTGCCTGCCTGTCAGTTTGGCTAGGCTGGCGCGCTACGTTTTTCAGCTGCATCAGCCTTCACCTCACCTCACACTCTCTCGGGCCGCTCACCTGTCTGCAGCGCGAGTGCCAGTCGCGCGCCCCAACCGTATTGTAGCCCCTGAGAGGTGGCGAGCGATACCCGATGGCCGCGTGCCGCGTGACTGGCTATTTACTGCGCGGCATATTGCAGCCCGTGTGGGTGTGGACTCTACGGCTCGCGAGATATTATTATTGCCTCGATTATTGCCCACCTTTCTCTCTCTCTCTCTCCCTCCTCCTCTGTCCGATGTCGTCCATCTCTGATCCTCTCTCCCTCCCGCTGTCCATCTCCTTACCTCTGCCCCCCCCCCCCCTCTCGCTTTCTCCATCTCCACCTCTCTAGC
>NW_026267622.1:107617-111644 GCF_000697945.3 Frankliniella occidentalis
CGCTGTCCGTCGAATAACTTTCCTATCTGAACCGAATGGGTGTTATTGGGAGCGGTCTGGTACCAGCCTGCCCTCTACTTCTAATGTGCGAACTGTCGCCCGCCGCGGAGCCCGCCGCCGGTGGCGGCTGAGCAGGGCTGGGCGATGTTCTCCGTGCCGCGACTGGACCGTTTTCCCAACGCGTTTCTCTGCGCCGCGCTGCGCCCGGCTGTCGTGTGGGAGCCCCGCCGCGGTGCCGCTCTCGCTGCGCCGCCTGATTTGTTTCCCTTCCCTCAGTTATAGATTTTGCCGCGGCGTTTTCTCCTCCCGCCCGCAAAGCGAGGCGCAGGCTGCTGTCTCCCCTGCCATATGGCATGGGTGAGCATTGTTCTGCCGCGCGGGACTATTTGCACGGCGTGGCGGGGCGGGGCGTGGGCGGGCTGCACCGGCGAGTGGCGGGGGGTGGCGGTGCAGGGAAGGCGAGTCGTAGTCACGAGTTTGAGAGGAATGGAGTAACGTGTGCGCGGCGGGGCCGGCCTGGGTTTCGCGGCTGCCTTGCCGTGCGCGCCGCGTCCTTGCGCGCTGCTCGGCCCGGGTCCAGCTGGGCCGGCCGGCCCGACGCGCCGCCGCCGTGGGTGTCGCGGGTTCGAACCTCCTCCACCTCGCCATCCTTATAGCGCGGAGCGCGCCGCCCTGCCCGCGATCCGACTTTTATTGTTTTCTTTTGCCCGTCGAGGCGAGTCGAGTCGAGGCGAAAGGCAAGGGCCTCGCTCGCTGGCGCGGCCTGCTGCTGCCGGGCCATGCCGGGCTCGACTCGACTCGACTCGGCCGACGAAGCCGTTTGCCATAGAAATGAAGGGGAGCGAATCCGTTATGACCGGCCTGCCTGGCCGCGCCCCGCCCCGCCACGCCGCGGAGGCGCGTACGCGCGGGCGCCACCCGGCGCCACTGCCGCTGCAGAGTGCGTCGAGGTTGAGAATAGCAGCTGGGCGACACCGCGCTGCATCGCGACGCGACGCACACTCGGCGGGCTCACTTCCATCTCATCGGGCGGGTCGTTTAAAATAGGCGGCTTAACTGGCGGCTGTCGCGGCCGGCCGCGCCTCGCCGCACGCCCAGATAGATGACCCGATTCGCGGGGCGGGGCGGCGTTCTCACCCAATACAGTAGGCTCCTCGGCGGTAATGAAGTGGTTCTAATAGGCTTACGCCGAGTTAGCGCGCATTATAGCCGGGCCGTCTCGTAACTCCTCGCGGACAGCTGGGAATGCAGCGGGTGCGAGAGAGAGAGACGGATACGGCGAAGTGAATTAGGCACCGTCCTCGACCGCCGCCATATATATTCCGGGTCGGAACTGTCTGGGGAGTCGGTGCCGGCCGCGGTCTCCAGCTCCAGCGGGCTGGGCCGGGCGCGGAGGGTGACCTTCGGCCCCGATAGTGGCCGCACAGTATCGGGCGGTCGAGCTCCAGAGCACGCACTGGAGCGGCCGTCGGGCCGGGCCGGCTCGGCTGGACGTAACTAACTGGACTCGACGCTGATTGGGTCGTCCTTCCCCCGGCCTCTATCCGCGCCGGAAACGGACGGCTAGTTTTGTGGCGCCCCGGCCTGGACTGAATACCGGGGCGGGGCCGGCCTCTTATTGGGGCGATGGCGACAGGCAGGGCCTAGGCGGGCGTGTGTAAACCGGCCCGGGTCTGCCGGCTCTGGTTAATTGGAGAGGGTTTGGTGCCGTTCGGGGCCGATTGGTGCGGAACGGCGCGCAGTGGCTCAGCCAGTGGGGTTCCGGCGGGGCGAGGACTCTGCCCTCCTGCCACCCGGCGCGGACTGCGGGGGGCGGGACGCCGTCGATGAAACCCGACCGGCGATACCCGCCACCGCGTTCGGAATGCCGGGGCGGGGCGGGCGCAGGCCTGGCGGCGGCGTAGCTCTGTGCTGAGCGCGGGGCTGGGGCGCACCCTCCCCGCGTCCCCGACCTGTCTGGCGAGGAGGCTACGCCGCTGCCGGCTTGGATTCCCGCGGTGGATTGCACATGACGTCGGCTGGCAGGCGAACGCCTCCGGGGCACGCCGACGGCGGCCCACCCGGCCCCGCCACGCCTTCGGCACCGAGGTGCTAAGCATTACCGCACACAGCGCCGTGCGCCCTGGCGGGCCGGGCCGCGGGGCAGATGTCACATTCCTGCATTCCTCCTGGCGAAGAAGTCTCCGCGCCGCGCGCCGTATGGAAAACTGCGCGTGGAGAGGAGTGGGGGCGGGGCGGGGAACTGCCAATGACACATTCGCCTCGCCGCTCCACTCCGTCCTGCCCCGCCGCACCGCGACCGCACGCCCTTCTCTCCTGCGAGTGGTGCCGCCCCGCCCCACCCCGCCCGCCGGGGGAAGTGTGTTCGGTTGTGTACGGCGGGGCGGAATGTTCCCATGCATTTGAACGGAACAGCGCAGGGCTTGGCATGGGCTCGCTTTCCCCGCTGCACAGCGCTGCACAGCGCAGCACAGTGGCCGGTGCAGCAGCGCCGCGCGGCCCGGTGCATAGCGCACATGAAGGGCTAGCCGCCGGCTTTCTCTTATGTGTGGCCTCCCCGCCCCTGCCCGCCCCGCCCGATGTCTACTTACTGCAGTGCATTAGGACTCGACCCAATCCCACGGCACATACGTATTCCACCGCAATTCTTTGCATGCTGGCGACGCAGCAGATATGGCAGGAGTGGCTCTCGCTGTGTCAAGTCTCTCTCTCTCTATGGTAGGCCGCCTGGGAGGTAGGCAGACTGTGGCCCGGCGCGCACGTCCTTTGGGCGGGTGGCCTACCCAGCCGGGCGCTCTCTCGGCCAGCTTCTGCTTGGCGCACTCCACTGGAGGCGGAGGAGCTAGGAAGCGGAACTGAAAACTTTTTGGCACCGCGGGAACGCTAGGCGAGGACGATGGCAATAGGGACTTAGTGTGACGTGTCTTACAGATAGGATGATGCCGGCCCGGTCCTGAGCGGGAGGGCGGCATGGTGCAGCCCTCGGCCGGCTCTCCGGGGGCGGCCAAGGGCGGCGGCGGGGGCGGGGCCCCCGGGGCCGCGGAAGAGGCGGTGCTGGGCCTGGGCCCCGGCCGCGGGCCCCGCTGCAGCGATGTGGCCGAGAAGCTGGCGCAGCTGTTCGGCTGGAGGCACACCTACAAGGTGGAGAAGCTGCAGCGCTGCCTGCTGGCCGACCAGCTCCTGCGCCAGCAGCAACTCCAGCAGCTGCGCGCCGGCGCGCGCCCCGCCGAGCAGGACAAGGACAAGGACGCGAAGGAGGGCGTAGACAACAACAACGCCATCAAGAGCGACGACGAGGTTGACGCCAAGGTGAGGCCAGAGTGTCCTGAACGTTGGTATGACGCCGGCTACCTCCCTGCGCCCTGCGCGCGTGTGCGGCGACGAGGACGGCCGACACTTGCCGGCGACTGTCAGGCTGACGTTTCACTGACCAACTCTTTTTGTGTGTGTTGCAGGTACTGTACTGGTCGAGCCCACCCACGGCAGCGCACCGCGCGCGGCTTGGCAAGTAGTACATCGGGGAGCTCGGAGCTCCGTTTTTGGAAGGCGCCGTCGTCTCTCGTCGTGCAGCACAGCAGCGCGTACTCTTAGAGACTTGATGATGATTATGATTCGAAAGTGTATGTGTGTGCGTGCGTGCGCAGCCCTGTGTGAGTGCGAGGCAGAATGGGAGGGGTTTTACGGTACGCCCTGGAAACGCTACGCCCCGCCACACCTCGGCCCGGGAGGCGCCGCTCGCACAGCGAACGAAAGCGAAACAGGAGCGGAACGAATTTGTCGCGCACTGCCGCTGCTGCGGCCGCTGCTGCTCCACTCCAGTGTCCTGTCGCGCTGCGCTGCATTGCACAACCTGAGTGCTCCCGCCCCCCTCCCCCCTCAAAGCTTACGGTGCCCTGTAGGAAGGGTTATAGTGCGGGCCGCGGAGGGAGATTTTAGAGCCCCATGTTGGATAAGCGGGGTCGGTGGTGGTGGCGGCGGCTTTTGTCTCCCACGGGCAAGCGAGCGGCCAGCGGGGCCAGGCCGGGGG
>NW_026267622.1:114424-128290 GCF_000697945.3 Frankliniella occidentalis
CGGGGACGGCGTGCAGGGACATAATGAGCCGTGCATAACCAGCTCCAGCATGACGCCCATCGGGCCCGCGGCTACACGCCGGTCGTGGCGCCGCGGCGCTCCCGCTGGTGGCTTGCGCAACGCGCGGCCCCGCCCCGCCCCGCCCCGGGCAGAGTGGGTACTGGTTTGGTCGGGGCGGGTCTGGTCCGCCCTCCGCCTCATGAGAAGTTTTATCCGACTGATTTGGTCTCCGTTTCGTTCGCTCGAATACTCCCGCCTGCCTCCAGTTCTCATCTCAGGCGGGCGTGAAAGTGAACGTGTGTGCCTGCAGCAGTCCAGCCGCTGCCATTGCGCGCGCGAATTCGGGCGCCTCAGCAACACGTTTGGAGGGAGGGGGGGGGGCGTCGCCCTCTACCGGCATCGTAAAGTGACTGGTTGAAATCGAGGGGAGCAGCAGCGGGGAAGCACGGGAAGAAAAAAGGGTGAAAATGAGCCGGAGAAGAGGGGGAGGGGAGAAATTGCTGAAGCACGATGTCTGCCGCTTTTATGATATTATATCGCCGTGAGTCGGCGTTAGTTAGCAAGTCGAGTCCGTGCAGCGGCCGATTTGGTCTGATGATCCGGCGCCTTTGGTCTTCGACCGGGCGGGCCACGGACTTGGAGAAGGGCTAAGTGAGGACGTTCTTAATGTCCCGAACGGATCAATCTCGGTTTTTAATTGAAAGGTGTTAAATCGGCGATTTAACCTATTTTTTATTTTGGTGTTTTTTTTTTTGTTTTTTTTTTTAGTGGTATACTCCTTGTTGTAAAGTCGATAATCCGGCCCGCACCCATCCCATGCGCACAGTCGGGTTGTTGACTCACATCAGTATCACACACACGCGCACGCTCACATACACACGCACACATCATTCGCGATTCGTTAGGCGTAACCACTTGCCGTCCTCTGTGTGCCTCCCCGGCCCGGCCTGTCGCTGTGTGCAGGTGTGTGTATGTGTGTGTGTATGTATGTCCTTCATTTGTCATGACGCGGTATGCGCAGGCATGCGGCTGAGCCGGCTGGGCCTACTGGGGGCAGCACTCACCGGCACATGCACATACACTCACGCACACATCTACAAATTTTTAAAAAACGACAGTCGGAGGCGTCCATGACGTGTCACTCGAAACGACGAAACACTCCTCTCTGCGCCCCGACACAGGAGGAGAGCTGTGTGCACGAGAGAGAATATCACGCCCGCCTCACGTGTGCGACTGTCTCCCGAGGCTATCGCGGGGTCCCTCTCTCGGAATGAAACTTCCCCTCCTGGACGGTGGCCCGCGCGCCGTTGTGTTTTGCGGCGAAAGTGCAAAAGGCACTTCACTTCACCTCGGCTCGCAGCAGCAGCACCTGCTGCCCGGGGCACGCGGCCCGGCCCGGCCCTGCCCACTGTCCTTGTTTCCAGGGGCACTCACTTTCTGTCTCAGGACCTCGGCGCCGCCGCACCAGGCCGCGCCGCACACACCGCAAAGTCTCTCTCTGTCGCGTTCATCTCTGCTCCCGCTCCCGCGCTCTCTCGCGCCTCTCGCGCACCCGCCATGTAGCACGCGAGGACCCGCCCGGCGCCGTCACGCTAGGCGCCGCCCGCGCCCCGCCCCGCTCTGCCCCGCCCTGCCGCGCCGCGCCCCGCCCCGCCCGCGATGCTGCGGCCGTCGTCACTTAGTTCAGCCTCATCTGTCGGGTAAATGTAAGGGGTCGACGGCGGGAGTGAGCGCCCGCCCCCCGGCGCTGTAAAGATAATTGGGTGCACATGACCCAACAGCACGGCGAAAGAGGGAGGAAAAAGTGCCCACGACGGATTGGTCGTCACAGCTACGGTGTCGCGGAGCCCGGCCGTGGATTTGTTTCGACACTGCGACTGACTTGCGGCCGCCTTCTTCTTGTGTTCCAGGCGCCGGACACGTGGGTGTCGGTACAGGCCGTGAGCTCGGCCGAGGGAGGCCTCCTCGACCCAGACGATCGGCTGGCCGATGTGGCCGACGACAGGGAGACGTTGACGGCCACCTTTGAGGAGGCGGGCAGCGACCATCCGGGACAGCACACGGGTGGAGATGGAGCGTCAGGATCCTCGGTCGGTACCGGCTCGCCAGACATCTTCCATGTAAGTTGACAAGCTTTGTAAGATGCTTCACCTGTCTCTTTTCCGATTGGATGCCTTGACGCTTATTTCCATACTTCACAGGGCACCGAGAGGTACGGCGCCTGCGGCCGCACTGACATCGAGGTGACCGGTGAGCAGATGGCGGGCGGCGGGCTGCAGCTGCAGGTGAGGCGGGGCAGCGAGCCCGCGCTCAACCAGCTGCCGGAGGGCCTCGGGGACCGCGCGCCCGCGACGTCGCTGCCGCCACCGTGCCAGCGCAAGGCCGCCTCTAAGCGCTGGTCGGCCGCGCCCATCATCATGGAGAGCTCCGAGTCGCTGCCGCTGTGCCTCAGTCCCAGCAGCCCGCTGGGCTCGCTGGGCAGCCCCGGCACCATCGACTGGGAGGACGAGTCCCCGCCAAGCCAGGCCGCCGCGCCCCTCGAGCGCCAGCCGCTGCGCGAGTCGCACCTCCGGCCGCCCGCGTACGGCCGCTTCAGCCGCGACGGCGCCAACCGCCTCTCCATGCAGTTCCTGGGCGAGTCGGCCGGCGGGCTGCGCTGGTGCGACGCGGCCGAGCGGGTGGCCATGGCCTCGCTGCCCTCCATGGGCTCCGGTGGGCACGCGGGCGCCGGCCCCAACCGTGGCCAGTCGCTGTCGCTGCCCCGCGACCACCGCCGCAAGGAGCCCCTCGGGCAGGCCAACCACGTCGACAACACGGACGGCGCCGGCGACAGGTACGTGTCGCTCTTGCTCTGCTCCGGACGAATGGCCCCGTTTTGCTCGTGCTTTACCGACTGTCTTTTATCTTCTTTTTATTTCTACTGCAGCACCGAGCTCGTGGTGCTCCGGAGCGAGGCGGGTCCCCTGGGCATTCATGTGGTGCCGGACTACGACCAGCTGGGCAAGGAACGCGGGCTGCTGGTGCAGGGTATCGAGCCGGGCGGCCGCGTCGACCGGGACCACCGCCTTCAGGTGTACGACCGCATCATCGAGATCAATGGCAAAAACCTCCTCAATATGCCGTTCCACACGTAAGCAAAACCAAAATCTCTTTCAAACTTATTATAGATATCGTCTATAAAACAACAACGACAACGAAAATTAATTTTCTTCTATTTTCTTTCCCTCGCAGCGTCCAAGATATTTTCAAAGATTCCCTTAGATCTCCTGAGCTCCGATTACGTGTTGTTAAACATCGTAGTAGTATAGCCAATTACAATAAAAAGCCTCCTGCACCTGTCTTCCCTAGATCTTCATCTGACAAGGAGAATATTGCCATGGTTGAAACAGAGGAAAGATGTAAGTTAAAATCAAGTACAGAGAAAAAATAATTTTTGAAACATGTAGAATGTAATTTTTTAATTATTTGTTTTCTTCTTTTAGTAGTTGGAGGTCAACCTAAAGTAGCCACTGTGTCTTCCACAAAAAAATTGCCTTCCAATGGAAATAACAATGGAGGTCCAGGATCCTCCGGCACTCTGATACGCAACACAGCCAACACCCTTCTGGCAGCCAATACTCGACGAATGGGGCGCAAGGTGGCTATTGACTTGACCAAGGGCCCACATGGGCTTGGTTTCAGCATCACAACTAGGGATAACCCTGCGGGGGGCAACTGCCCGATATACATCAAAAATATTCTCCCCAAGGTACGTACTTTTGCTTTACAGAAGATTTTTCTGAGGACCTTATTAAATTCAATGTTCTCAATTTTGTTTCAATTATTTAATCTAGGGAGCAGCTGTTGAGGATGGACGGCTGAGGCCAGGTGATAGATTGTTAGAGGTGAATGGAGTTGAGATGACTGGTAAAACACAGGCTGAAGCAGTGACAGTATTACGAAATGCGCCTGCTGGCAGTGTTGTACATATTGTAGTTTCTAGGCAAGATGATACAAATACTGCTGGGTCCAGTCCTCAGTCAAACTACACTGTAAGTAAATTTATTTTTGCCATTTACTTGTTTTCGAAAAAAAAAAATTCAATAAATAATAATTTTCTCTCCTTTCTCATTAAAAATTATAGGAATCATCTCCTGAGTCTAGCGAAGAGTTGTCCAACTCTCCGTCTCAGCCAGTGAATAGTAGCAATGAATCACAAGATAGCAACAAATCTCCTGGTAGTGAAAAAGGAGTGCACATTACCAATGGTTACCATAAGGTAAAATTACCAATACCTCATTTTCAACATATCTGTTACCTTGTTTTACCCATTTATAACCAATTTTATCTTTTAATCTGGTAGAGTAATGAAAAGTCAAGTGAGGATTCCCTAATTTATCCATGGAAGCACAAAGAAATACTCCAGTTTGACATTCCAGTGCATGACACTGAGAAAGCAGGACTTGGTACGGGAGTACTGATCAGTATCATTCACAATAGTATTCTAAATTGCCTATAATACAATATTTAATTATTATAAATTTTCAGGTGTCAGTGTTAAGGGTAAAACCTCTGCAAATCATCAAGTAGCACCATATGACTTAGGAATATTCGTTAAAAGTGTTTTGCACGGAGGTGCAGCTTCAAGAGATGGTCGATTACGAACTAATGATCAGTTATTAAATGTAAATGGTGTCTCACTGTTGAACCAATCAAATGCTGACGCAATGGAAACATTAAGACGTGCAATGCTTCACACTGAAGGACCCATACCAGGTGTAATTACATTAACTATTGCTCGAAGGACAGGTGCCCCTTCACCCTCAACCCCATCCAATGGTACTAAAGATTCTGTAACAACACCTCAAAGTAAGTGCTAGTGAGCTGTGTGTGGTTATTTATTGCAACATTTGCAACAACTTGTGAATACAATTATGTGTATTTTTACTCTAGGTATTGAACTAAATGGAAAGCATGAGGATACATGTACTCCTGACAATTCTGGAACCAGTGAAAATTCAGACAACACAGTTATCTTTCTACCATACAAAGACCATAATCGTGCCACAAATGGTAGCTTAGATCGAAGCATAGATTGCAGTTTAGATAAATCCTTAGGTTAGTCAATGTTTCTTCTTTTTTAAAAATTAATGAATTTTCAAGTGAATTCATTAGCTACTAACTAAATTGAAATTCCTTGCAGATTGTGTATCAATGAGAAATCCCGTTTTGGATAGGCTGACAGGCCAAACTCAAAGTGCTAGACATAATGAGAGCTATTATAGAGCAACGCATGACACATCTACTTGGAATACAACAGCCCTCTTAGCAGGCGGTTCATCACCTATTGACAGACCAATGGGTCACCTGACAAGCCCAACTGTTAATCCAAGTAATGGAGAAATGATTCTCATTGAAGAGAGTCCTACTTATGGAACCCACCAACATTCTAATAGGTAAAAGTTGCTTCCTTAAATTGAAAAAGTTATGGAATTAAATTTTTAATTTCTAGCACAATATTCTAATACATATTTGTTTCTTTTTTTCAGTAGAGGCCGTAGACCTGAGAAGGAGGATAGTCGAAGGCCTAGTGTATCTAGCCAACAGTCTCAACAATTCAAGGGTGGACCTCCACCGTTACAGCACCAACAGTCTCAGCAGTCTGAGCAAAGCAATTGTAGTGAACCGCATGGAGATGTTGCATATGCAAGCCAGTGAGTCTATTATTCAATTGATTGATATTTACTGTATCCTTTCTTGACATTATATAACCGTTACTATCTTCTCATGAAAATCAAATTAATTAAACACTTGGATTATCTTTGCAGACTCTCCCTTGATGAATCTGCAGCAGGCTTTTCAAGGGATGCCTTTGGCCGTCAAAGTATGTCAGAAAAAAGGCATGCAACTTTAGATGCAAAGAACACTGATACATACCAACGACAGAAAAAATTGAGGTACCTAATTTGGCTTTTTCTTCATGACTCCTCTGACTGAAAAATGGCAAGTTTTACATCTAATTTCTATTTGTCACAGGGAAGAACGAGAAAAGCAGAAACAGAGTGGCTCAGATCTTGACAGTAGCAATGAAGGTTGGTGATACTTGTAATAATATCTCCAGCAACAGTTTAACATCGTACTTTTTTCTAGATTTAAAAAAAAAAATTACTGATCAATCATTCATAAGTTTTTTTGGTGCTTCTTCTTGCTCTTTCCACTAATCCTATACTAATTTTTAAACTAAGGTTCTGTCTAAAAAAAATAAGTAATTTTATTTACTGTTTGTGGCATGATTACGTTCTAGACCAATAGGTTGAAGTTCTCCTTCATACAAATTACCATACTTTCTTCTTCATATTAGATGAGTTTAATGAAAGGTGTATTATCAGCAGATGTTGGTCTCTCATTGCTTCTATTTTCTTTTTCCATTTGAAGGGATTAAGGTTGCGAAAGCAGCAGGCATGTTGCGTGCAAATTCCATCGAATCTGTGACGAGTATTCCCCAGATTCAGGAAGCCTCTGAGTGTATGTACTTAGATGTGCACTTTCTAAATATGTAAATTTTTTACCACACAAACTGTAGTTAGACACACCTTTGAAGTAAACCTCATAACTTGCCGTATCTTTTAAGTTCATTTTTGCTTATTTATTTTTTTCATGCTGCATACCGTTTTTTTCATGAATGTTCTTTCATTGCTTCTTTCTTGCTTTCATTTTACAGTTTTATGTTGGTGCACAAAATCTAACTTATATTTTCTGTCTTGTTATTTCTTGTGTTGCTTTCTTTTTCCTTTATTTTTTGGCAAGTTGTGATGTTAAGGTTGCCCACCAATAAAACCTGACACCCATCACCCGTATTTCAGATTTTGCTGTTTTTGATGCATCCTAAAGGTTTACTAAATGCACTTTGAAAGTATAATAATGCAATAAATACTTTTTTGACAAATTAGGAATTTAATGGGTACTGATGGGTCCCTCATAGAGGCCCCCTAAAAGTCAGCAAAATTTGTGAAAATGTATATATTGCATTACTACACTTCCAACTTACATTTAAAAACCTCAGGCTGCATGAATAACAGCAAAATCTGAAATGATGGGTGTTGGTTTCCAGGTTTAATTGGAGGGTCACCTTGAGGATTCACAGTGTTGTATGTAAAGAACTGTCATTTTATGTTTTTAATTCATGAAATTCAACTTCTTTCAGATTCTGGTGATAGGAAGAAATTTGAACTGGGCCCGTCTTTAGGTATGAAGAAGTCATCGAGCTTGGAGTCACTTCAAACTATGGTGCAAGAGGTAAGGTTGTCTTCTTTAAAATTGTCGAAAAACACAGTCCATAATTGGTTATGCAGCTTTTGTCTATCTTTTTCACAACGATGCTTTTTGTTTGTTTCCAGATCCAAATGCAGGAGGATAGCGACCCGGCCTATTCTTACCGCAACGCCCAAGGTGCGGTGCGCGTCATCAGAGGCCGCGGCTGCAACGAGAGCTTCCGCGCCGCCGTGGACCGCAGCTACGAGGCGCCCTTCGCCTCGGGAGACCTGCGCGACCGTATGGAGACTTGTAATACTTATTGCTTATTCCTTTTGCTCTCTGAGTTGTTGAAGCTGTGTGCACAATGCTGACCGTGCGCCCTTCCCTTGCAGTGGCTGAAGAGGATGGCGCCGTGGTGGATTCTCTGGGGCCGCCGCCCTTCGCCTGCGCACGAGGAGCGCCTCGCCAGTCATCGCTCAACGCTATGGACGCCAAGAACAAACTGGGCAAGAAGAAACCTGGCCTGCTGAAGGGCATTGGCTCAATGTTCCGGTATGTGTCGGTCATCAGACCGTTGTCTGTTATTTTATATTTCCTCCATTGTACTTAGTCAAATTAATTTATGTTTACTTGGTACTTTGTTTATAGATTCGGGAAGCATAGGAAACCATCTGATATTGATTTTGAAATGGAGACTGATGATCCAATTGGTGACATGGAGGCTGCTCGTAGAGCTGCGAAAGATGAACAACAACGTATTCAGGAACAGTATAAAAGACTTGTTCAGAGACACAGACAAATGGAGGAACAGGTATGAGTTTAGTTCCTTTTTCAAAAGTGCCTTCATCCATTTTATCTTGCACTAACTAACTTCATTCTTTTGCCTTATAGCAACAACAAGAAACAGCTAGTGTAAATGGTTCTGATTATGGCCACACCACTCATCAAAATTCAACCCACCAAACTAATCATCACCATTCGCATCACCACCATCATCAACCACACCAACAGCAGCAGCATATATCGTCATCACATTCACACCATAGTCAATCTCATGGGGGAGTTGGTGGAAGCAGTAGTGAAGGATCCCCTGGTGAACAAGGACAGTCTCGAACACAACGTATTCACCTGTTGCGTGCTCAACATCAACGTCGGCATGTTGAAAGGATGGGTCAGTACCCACTAGATGAGAGAGAAGAACGTTATGAGCAAGCCATTCAGCAGGTAAACCTAATTTTATTTCTTAATCTAACATGTTCAGATTGTCTTTTGAAAGAAAATGTCACTCTATTTTTGTCTACATTTTTTCACATTTTTTCAGAGAGTGGATCAACCATACCAACATCAGAAACAAAAGCAACCTTCACCAGGTGCATATGATCTGTATGGTGAAATGACAAGGCCTGGAAGCAGAATGGGAATAACTGACCCAAATCAACATTTCAGTCATTATGTTAACTATGATGAAATTCAACAACACTTAAAGTAAGTTAATTATCTCTATAAATTATTATTATACTCTCTCTACCAAACCAAAGAATAATTTTAAGAAAATAATTCCTTTCTCTGAAAGTAAACTACGTTAATTTTGTGTAGTTAGCCACATTTAAATTAAAATTATTTAAATTAAAATTACATTCAATTTTCTCTTTTACCATGATCAGAGAGGAACTCTCTGAACTTGATATTTTACAAATGAGACGTCAGGTTCAACTTCAAAGAATGAAAGTAGAGGAAGAAAGGTAGGAGTTCTGTAGAAAAGTAAAGTCTCCGAATTACTTTGTATTGCTTCTGTTTGTAAATCAAATTAGTTCAGATTAGTTGTCTATAGTTTCATTTTGAGCTCGGATGTTGCATTATTTACATAGTACTTACAATCTGTCCTGAAGCATTTTAATGTTGATGATTGTCATTGTAGTGCCTAGTAGAACAGGCAAGGTAAATTAGGTTTATTGGCATGGTTATTATTTCAAGTTTGATCTTTTGTAGTTAGGCAGTGTGATTTGCTAGTTAGAATAACCATCAGTAGTAATAGCAAGTTTCAAAATAATCTAATCCAAACTTTTCTTGTTGCAGTCGACGCCAACAACACTATCATTCACAGCGTAGAGATAACAGAGAATCTCACCAACGGCCTGTATCTAATTTTTATGAATATGAGAGTGTGCAGGCCATGATGAGAGCAAATCAACATCGAATGATGGACAATGGAAACACTAATTCCCTCCCTCGACGGTCACCTCAAAATGGAGTACCCCCGTCACATGGGCAGCATAGCTCAAGACCTCAAAGTGAGTTTCCTAGAAATTATTTCTCCTTCTTGTCTCAGTCTCAGTCTTCAACTTAAATGTTTTTAATATTTCAGGTGGAGTTAACAGAATGTACCCTACGTATGTACCAGTTAATGGTTCCCTCCATCATCCTTCAGTCAATAGCTCAAGTAGTATTCGGCAAGGGCCTTTTGTCACTCATGTTACTATTCGTGAAGCTTCACACACACCTGGTTCAAAGGTGTGAAGAATGCTGCCTTCAAGATGTTTGGTTACTGCTTGTATCTCTATTACTGCTTAGATTGCCATGAACAATGTGTGCCAAGAGTTAGATTGTGATAGATGTGCCGTACAAAAATTCATTGGCAAACTGCCTTTTTTATCATTATTTGTCATAAGCCAAAGATCATAGATAATGTGCTATGACATAAATGCTGCCCGTGCAACAAAAGATACTAAGTGTTGAACAATTTTTTAAAAAATTTGTCTATATTTGTATTAGTGTATTTCTTATTGTCTTCATAAAACTTTGGCTATGCATAGAGGCTGTGCCAAAGTTTGTAATCCTAATCTAGTCATTAACAGTAATTATTGATGTTGCATGTCCTGCAGCATATTAGTCTGCCATGCTTGTTTGGAATTGTGTACACATAATCAAAATATGAAATTAGGTTTGTGTACAGGTAAAATATCTATTTTTATCTGGACACCATTAGTTATGAGATTGTGATATCAATTTGATGCCGTTATTTTAGATTTCATTGATAGAATATTGATGAACTTGGGACCAATCATTAAGTTAAGAAAACATACAGACTGCATAGGAGCGCCACATATGGCTTTATTGAAATTTAGTGTATTCAACATGCCTGCCATCTAATCCAAAACTGAGTTTACATCTAAAGTTCACACTCTTCCTCCTACATACTAGGCTGTGCTTTAAATTTTACTGACATTTGGGCTTACAACAAAGCAATGAAATTTACTTTAGTCAATGATTATAAAAAATAAACATGTTAGTTTGCGAGATACAAATTTTAAAGATTATATCCAAACTCTTACATAATGTTATTCTTGTTTGTACAGAAGTATGATGTCCATTTTATCAAAAGTTGGCATTATAATGTCCACCATTTGTGATTACTACAGGTTTATTCAGTTATTTTATTACAACAATTGATCGCTTCTGTAAATAACTGTAAATCTTATAGCATCATATTTGTTTAAACATATTGTGATTTGTTTTTGTATATGATGTAAATTTATGAAGTCTTTGTTGACCTTAACAAATAAAATATTTTATACTTGAACATAAAACTTTTCCTTGCCTAGCCTACATGACTAGAAGACAAGATGACAAGAAACACTTAGGTTTATTTATAGATTTGAGAACAAAATTAACTTCAACTTAACATGCTGATCTTTGCAGAAACTAAACTCTAACAATTTTGCATCATTGAGAAATTCTTTTCATTTAACAATTTTGCATTATTTTGAGCAATTTTAATTAGTATGGACCTAAAATGGTATATCCTATTGCTTGAGTCAATTTTTGTAGTTTGACTTTGATATTGCACCTCAATTATATTAAGGTGTGTTCCTGCAGACTGAACACCTTCATTTCCTCTGCACCTTAATGTTTCAGGCTCTGAATTATTCACACAATGTATTTTTTCCACCAAATAGTCTTCTTCTTCCTGTTCATCAGTTATCATATCAATATCCTCTACAACACCATTTTCAGATGATTTACTATCATTACAATAGGAGCCTGGTTCCTGTGGCGACGCTGGATGGGCTTGGATGTCATCTTGAACACTAGGAGGACCGTTGTTTTGATCACAAGCAAGAGGACTACACCAGATAGCCTCAGGACTGTCACCAGTAATGTCAATCAGTGGGCATTGGTCTTTCGCAGACAGTTCATGATTGTCGTTTGGATTACGAATCTGAGGACTGCACTCCAATATCTCAGGTACGTCGATTGTTGTTTCAACCATTAAAGATTCAGTCTCGTCTACTGTTTGGCAAATTTTGAAATAATCTTCATCCCATCCCTGTACATCGTATTTAAAATGTTTAAACTTAATGACATCTTCTGAAAACAATATGTCCAATGAAGCAGACTTGTCGCTTTGCTTTCGTTTGAGAGAAGCAAGACTGCCAGGCTCTACAGACACTCTCTGAACTACTTTTTGGGAGTCTATATCAGACTTGCTCTGGGGGCTATTCACTGGATTGTTTGACAACAGAGACGCACATCTTGGTTGACCAGAGAAGACAGGAGAGTCGATGTCGGTCTCCCAAGGCGATTCACATCTTGGTTCTGGATTGAGAAAAGTGGCAGTATTCGTCTCCCAAGGAGACTCACATCTTGTTTCTGGGTGTGGGGCAGCAAGACTGTCAGTTTCTGAGGACAAGCTTTGTCCAGGTTTGTCTGAGTC
The DNA here is from genome assembly GCF_000697945.3 of Frankliniella occidentalis. NCBI lineage: Eukaryota > Metazoa > Arthropoda > Insecta > Thysanoptera > Thripidae > Frankliniella > Frankliniella occidentalis. The sequence goes on from NW_026267622.1 coordinate 126,372, forward strand.
CTTCAATTGTATAGAAATCGAGTCCAAAAGCCTGGTCTCCGAAAGAGACTTGCTTCTTGATTCTTGATCAGGAGGGACGTGAGTGGCAGTCCCTACAACTGTGCTCGGAAGTCTCTTCAGGGAGTCCTCCTGAGTAGTGGGTTTGTAGTACTTGGCTGAGGGTTTGCTTGACCCGGATTTCTTCAGGTGGGGAGTCTCAGGAACAGATTTTGCAGACTGGACCTTTGGGCTCGCAAGTTTTGGTTCAGAGGAAGAGTTGAGATATTCTCCAACGCCTCTACGCAGCGGCAGGCGAAACCTCAACGACAGAAAGACTACCAGCTTCCTGAAGTTCTTGAAGTTGGGATCCGAAGGAGAAACCCACAGGAGGGGGTGGCGCAGCTCTTTCGGGGGTTTAATCCAGTCTGGCCCACAATTTGGGCTCTCGAGGTCAAGGATGTCGAGGTCCAGGGCGGCGCGTACGGTCCACCCTTTTAGTGGATTTTTTCCAGACGGGAGAGGAGGATGACTTTCCTTGCAGTATTTAAACAGCTTCTCCAACAGATCCCGTCGTCCTTCCGTCTGTGTGGTCTTTTTGCTTCTAGGGAGGGAGGAGGCAGAGGCCATCTGGTGAGGCGGCTTGCTGTGGGGCACCCCCTGATACGGCACTTTCTGCTGAGAGTCGAGTTTCTGATTCGACGATTTCTCGTGGAGCAGCCTGTGATTTGACGACTTCTCGCGGAGCACCTTCTGATGAGACGACTTCCCATGGGGCAACATCTTATGAGACGATTTCTCATGGTGCAACTTTTGATTAGATGACTTCTCCCCGGACACCTTCTGATGAGACGACTTCTCATGGTGCACCTGATGAGACGACTTCTTGTGATGCAACTTTTGATGAGATGACTTCTCGCCGGGCACCTTCAGATGAGACTTCTCGCCGAGCATCTTCTGATGAGACGACTTGACGCCAGGCACCTTTTGATGAGACGTCTTGATGCCGGGCACCTGTTGATGAGACAACTTGACGCCGGGCACCTTTTGATGAGACGACTTGACGACGGGCACCTTTAGATGAGACGACTTGACGACGGGCACCTTTAGATGAGACGACTTGACGCCGGGCACCTTTTGATGAGAACGACGGGCTCCTTTTGATGAGACGACTTGACGCCGGGCACCTTTTGATGAGACGACTTAACGACGGGCACCTTTTGATGAGACGACTTGACGACTGGCACCTTTTGATGAGACGACTTGACGACTGGCACCTTTTGATGAGACGACTTGTCGTGGTGCACCTTCTGATGAGATGATTTCTCATGGTGCTGGTGCACCTTCTGATGGGACGCCTTCACATGAGGCACCTTCTGATGAGACGGCAGCCCCTGGACCACACGAAGAGACGACATCTCTCGCTGCACCTTCTGATGAAACAACTGCTCCTGGAGTTTACACCGTTGAGACAACAGCTCTAGGAGCGACTTCTTCTGGAGCTCGTTCTGGTCGGACGACTTGTCGTGGTGCATCCCCTGAGGAACCGACTGATCATGGACCTTCCTCCGATCAGGCAAAACCTCTGCGAGCGACTTCTGCCGTTTCGGCTGCTGAGGCACCTTGAACACCGCCTCCGGGTGCTGCGGTGGAGGTTCGCGGGCCTGCGGAGGGCGCACCCCCGCACGCTCGGGACGGACTGAGTGCTGCTGCTGCGGCAACGGTCCCTGCCCCGCCATCTCGAATGGCGACTGCGACATGTGATGTGAAGCACAACGCACACACTGTCCACTGTCGTCGCGCACCGGCAACAAACTAACAACAATGGCAACGCGCGCACACGGCACGGCACGGCCCGCGGCAGGCAGGACACGACTGCTCAGCCGCGCTGTCGCAAAGAGACTGATGCCGCTGGGGCTGGGTTGCCGGCCGGGTGGGGGCGG
>NW_026267623.1:0-352 GCF_000697945.3 Frankliniella occidentalis
AACTCAGCCTGCGAAGTTTCGCGAGTGTCCGGTGAGAAGAAACGAAAGTGATATTTCGAATGGTTTACGTGTTTACTTACGTAAGTTGGAGGGGGGAGGGGGTACGGGTTCGGGAGAAATGCGAAAAGATAACAATTGTTTCGGGGTCATCTTGACAAAAGAAAACGAAAATGTTTTGTGCTCCAAAACGATCGGAATCGAAATGGCAGAGATATTCCCCACCAAATTGACAATTTGGTCGTTTTTTGGCACTTTTCTCAGTTTGGGGACCAATAACTCTGCTATTTCAACTCTGATCGGCTTTGAGCATAGGACATTTCCTTTTTTATTTTGAAAAAAGAATCCAAATCTT
>NW_026267623.1:7277-10809 GCF_000697945.3 Frankliniella occidentalis
GCAGATCCGCCAGATACAAATATTTGCCTGGTAAGTACTCCACCTGAGGTTGAAATTTGAGCATTTTGAGCCGAAGTTTTTTCAGGCGATTGTAGTGATGGTAGCCAAAGGCTTTTTGAAAATCGAGACTAGTGGTTGATGATCCGTTTGAAAGGTAACATTTGTGAGACCATAAATGTACTTTTCAAACTTGAGGGCAGCAAAATGAAGGGTTAGCATTTCTTTCTCAATTTGTGCATATAGCTTTTCTGTTTCAGTTAACACTCGGGAATGAAATGCTACAGGCTGTTTACCTTGAAGCAGGCAGCAGCCTAGTCCATATTGGGAAGCATCCGCTTGGACTATGGAAGCTTTCGTACTATCAAAGGTAACTAGCACAGGGGCTGTTCCCACACTCTCCTTCAGGCGTGAAAAGGCCTCAGAGTGTATTGGGAGCCACTGAAACTTGACAGATTCTGAGAGGAGCTGATACAATGGAGCAGCAATCTGAGCCATTTGTGGTATAAACGTTCTTAAGTAATTGAACATACCCAAACACCTTTGCAGTTCCTTTTTCTTTGTTGGCTCTAGAATTGCTTCCAAAGCTCGCACCCTCTCTGGATCTACTCGTATTTTGTTCTTGGACCAGAGCTGCCCTAGGAATCGAACTTCTGTTTGACGATACTGTATTTTAGCAGGATTGAATCTAATGTTTTGTTCTTTTGCTCTTTCCAGTACCTTCAACAGTTCCCTGTCATGCTCAGCCAGGTCCTTTCCAGTCACCAAGCAATCATCTATGTAGATGTTTGCTGAAGTGCCTTTGAACACCTGTTCATTATAGAACTGGAAAATCTCTGGAGCACAACTCAATCCAAACGGCATCTTGAGAAACTTGTATAATCCAAAGGGAGTGGAGAAGGCACACATTGAACTCGATTCCTCGTCCAGGGTCGCATGCCAAAAGCCTTCCTTTAAATCCAAGACTGTGAATATGGCTTTATCTTTGACCTTGTGTGCTATCTCGTCTACAGTTGGAATTATATATTTCTGTCTAACAATTGCTTTATTTAATTTCTCAGGGTCAAGGCATATCCTCAGGTCCCCATCCCCTTTCTCCCTTACGACCAGATTGCTAACAAATGTGGGAACTTCGTCTATGATGGGAGCTACAATGCCTCTCTCTACTAGACTTGCTATTTTTACTTTCAATTTCTCAATGAGAGCAAAATGGTAACGTCGGGGAGGACACATTTCAGGCTGTATAGCCGGATCTACTCTTATATGAACCTTGGTAGCAAATTCTCCAAGACCCGTGAAGAGCGTTTTATATTTTGCAATCAGAGTTTCCTTAGTGGACGGCAGAAGGTGTGATGATTCAGACATCTCACTGACAGTTTGCACCGGGTGTACTACCCTCCTCACTAACTCTAACTCCTCACAAGCCTCATTACCGAGAAGGGGCCTATCCTCAATGGTAGATATTTGAAATGTAAATACTTTCCTAGCCCCATGCTGAGTTTCGACAAGTAAGTCTACTTCACCATAAGGCGTAGTAATGACTTTCCCATAGCCTTGTAGACGAACTCGAGATGGGGTTACTTTCAAATTTTTGTTGATTAACTGAAAAACCTTAAAGGGTAGAATATTCACTTCTGCCCCTCCATCCAATTTAAATTTCACATAAAATTCCCCTTGCAAGCGAACTACTTCCGTATATTCCCTGCGAGGACGTGAGCTTTCCCCACTAGTTATGACACTGGAAGGTTTTACAGATAACATGTGCACGTACCTCACCTGTAGAGGCACATAGTGGGCCAGGGTTCCTCGAGAAGAGCATCCTCATCCTCGGTGACAACTTCTTGCAACACATGAACAGGTTTCTTAGGGGCCTTCTTGTCCTGGCTCTGCTGAGGTCTTTGGTTGCACACCACTTCATAGTGATGTTTGCCTTGGCAGATCTTGCAGACATGATTCCATGCCGGGCAATTACCAGCTTCATGTACCCGTGTGCACTTTCGACACTTGTAAGTGAGAGGCTTGTCATCGTGGTACTTCACTTTCTTTTGAGGATTGCTCTTCTGGTATGGTTCAGAGCGAGAGGCGTGAGACCGACCTCTTGAAGCTCCCCATGCTTGCCGTCTTCCACGATGGCCGTTACCTCCTCCACGTCCAGTGGTCTGGTTGCCGTGCGGGTTATTAGCCTTGGAGCTCACAGCTTGCACATCCAGGGCTAAGTCATTTCCCGACTCCCGGGCCGCTGTTTCTACAGCTTTACATATATCAATGATTTCAAGAAAAGGCAGATTAGACTTAGCCCTCAAGTTCAGACCGAGGCGCTTGTCATTTACTCCCCAGATGATTCTATCCTTGAACATACTTTCTTCTATGGATCCATATTCACATTGCTTCACCAAATTTCTTAGGTCAGTCAACCACTGAGAAAAGGATTCATTCGGTGCTTGATTGCGGTTGTTGAACCTTTCTCTGCAAGAGGTGACATTTTTCTTTTCCGCAGCATAGTTGTCGAATTCCTTGACAACGCGATCATAGTCGTGAGAATAATCCTTATCCACCACGTCTTTTCCTTCCTCATCTTTCTTGTAGACAATTAGTTTGTCCGCAAAAGAGTTATACACCTCTAGTGCGTCCTCTCCAGCTTCACCCATGAGGTGCGCAAATTTCACTGAGGATTCGGCCTTATCCTGTCCGATAGCCATCAGAAAATATCCAAACTTCTGTTTGAATCTCTCCCAGGAGGCGTGGATGTTGCCTGACCGGAGATTGACTTCCCCAGGGCGTTTACCCTGCCAGTCAGACGCCATGCTTTCGACGTTCAGAGTTCAGACGTATCTCTTAGCTTCACAGTGGCCGTAGACACGATTTCTTCACACTGAGTACTCACTTAATGCACAATTTAACTTCTCCGATCAGTCCTACAAAGACTGCGCCATGTTCTGAACAGGATGTTCTCAGATATGATGTTGGCTAGGTCAAGGATCAGGGAAGTAACACACAACAAGTACCGGATGTTTGAGACTAACTGTTTATTGGCAATATATCACGTGACGAAGTAAATGCTGGGCTCGCTCCAGTGCGGCCATGATTGGTGGTCAGTCAGGGTCATACTTCCCCTCAGGTGTACCAACCCTGACTGTTCACAACAGTGTGTACTGGTAGAATGATTGGAAGTCACCCAATCTTTCATTAGGACATCTCAAAACGATTATTCAACCCACAACTTATTTTCACAATAGCCATGAACTTGCAAGGGACCGAACAATATAATAGCCAATATCGCAAACTCAGGTAGGATAGGCCCATCGAAATCAGAACAAGATATATTTTTTCTTAAATGGGCTAGCTTTGTCTGGAGTCACATTATGTTTAATGATATCCAATAAAATGGTGGAAGCATTGAAATTAAACTGTATGATACGACACATTATAAATAGAACTTTCAATTTAATATACTTCAGTGACTCGTGATTCTTCAAATGTCTCGGAGAAAGCTGATAAAAAAGAATGAAAGAGGGACAAGTTATACTTGTCGTAG
>NW_026267623.1:12057-21611 GCF_000697945.3 Frankliniella occidentalis
TCTAGACACTTTTCGGACAAGATGTGGACTCGAATGCTCGAGACATGATCTAGACATGATCTGTACATTATCTCTGGAGGAGCCCCACGGGTGTTGGACGTAATCTAGACAGTTCAGTTGCTCTAGACTCGTTCTAGATCAGAAGTAGACATGCAGTCCTTTGGGGAATCTAGACATCATCAGGATAATCTAGACATTTGCCCCGTTTTAGACATTTCCAGACAAGTTCTCGACATGTTCCAAACGTGCTACTGTCTAGAACATGTCTAGAAGATGTCTGGAAATGTCTAGAATGTGTCTAGGCAGAACGTCAGGGGCTCGCTCGATCTGCCGATCGTTTTCTCTTAAGAGGATATACCCAGTGTCAGTATTGTAGGCCTACGTTTCCATGTATTAGTATATTTGTCGTAGTGGAGTCCTGTCTAGTCCTTGTCCTATTTCCAGTCTTCCCGGACGATGGAGCGTCAGTCCATTACGACATATGTTTTGCCAGGGTTGTGCAAAGCTGGGGGAGTGGCTGAGGCGATGCTTGGCCCGGCACGGCGGGCCGCCCGAGCGTAGGACCTGCGCGGCTGGCTTGAGATTGCGATTGTTCCGATTTTTCGTGTCTAACAATACAAACCAATGCATCAAGTACAGTAGGCTTTCCCCCTTTCCGAGCTATCGGCACTGGAATTTTATCCTGGTAGGTAAGCCGTCATTTTTACGTAGTATTTGCAAAAGAGCGTTTTGAGGTTAGGTCTGCGCCACTGCACGGCTGACTTTGTCAACTTAATGTGGGAGAACCACTCCCATTACCGGACAGGCCTAACTCTAACGAAGGTCCATTGTAAGTTTCGACTTGATCTGGAATTCTGATCACTCACACGCTTAGCCGCTCACCTGGCCCCTGCATACACCTGGTTTTGCCCAGACCGCGTTTGTTCAAGACATAAATGTCAGTCTGGACATACGCGGACTGGACAAAACGTATGTCCGAATGGACTGACGCTCTATCTTCCTGGAAGAATAGACATCCAGGAACTAAACAAGACATAAGTGTCATTCATGTCTTGAACGACTGGACATACCTGGACTGGACATCCCAGGACTGGACAAGCCTGGACTGGACATATCAGGAATCAGGACTGGACATACCTGGACTCGACTAGGCATATGTCCTTGAGGACTATGACTCGCTCAATCCGAGAGGATACAGGGACTAAAAAGGACGCGTGTATCCCGTGGACACGGGGACTAGGAAAGACATGTATGTCCAGAAAGCTAGGACATTCAAGGACTGGTAAAGACTTCCTCATAGGACACAGCTCAGACATACCTTATAGTCACTTTTTAAAGTCTTTTCTAGTCTTTTTTTGTCTTAGTCCGAAAATTGTTACAAAAACTCATAAGAAGGGACATTAAAAAGACTTTGTCCAAATATTGTCATAACTATGTCTAGTCTTTCGTATGTCAATCGCCTCATCAGGGGCGCAGCGCTTGGCGCGCCGGCCCGCTCGGGCCCGGCCCCGGCCGCTAGGATGGCTGGCCCTGCCCTGTCATATTGTCGGCTCCCGCCCCTCTGTTACCCCGATTGGCCCGTTTCTCGGGGTTTTGGGGAGCTTCGGCATGTGAGAGTTTGAATCAAGATCCAGCCCGGCTCCTCTCACCGTATATGACAGGTACGGGCGTAAAAAACATTTTCTTGCACCCTTTAGTAAGTATCCCCTGCTCGTGCGTGTGCGTGGGCTTACATCGTAATGTGTCACACCCAGCACGATGTTCACCCCGACGGGCTCCCCCTCCAAGAAGAGGCTGAAGTTTGCGCCTTCTGCCGTCTTGGGGGAGAGCAGCAGAAATGCAGCCAACATCAACTGGGCCCAGTGTTGTCTGTGCGGTGAGAGGGCCGGCGTACTCAAATGCCCCGCCGAGAACCCCGTCGCATCACAAAGGTACGCTGGCTACAAGACCCTTGCCACCCTGCTGCCCGAGTTTGAGGCCGAGGGACTGCTACCAAATTCGATCAATCTCAAGGCCCTCCGAGGGGAGGCGGAGTCCCTGGTAGCCTCGCTCATTCACAACAAGACTAGGTGGCACAACGCATGCGGCTTGCAGTACAATAGGCAACCTTTGACACGAGCGAAGTGCCAGCGTACCAAAGAAAACAGAAAAGTTAAAAAAGAACCCTCGACCCCTTCTTCAGTGACACCCGTGTTAGGGAAGCGAACTCGTACCCCCAAGACTCCTGTTCCGGACGCCGCGCCGTCTGTCTGCTTACTCTGTGGGGAAGGGCCAGCTTGGAACAACCGGCTTGTGCAGCTGACCACATCAAAGGTGGAGGAACGCCTTGTGAAAATAGGACAGACACATCCCGATCCATGCGTCAGGGCATTCTTTCACAGGGCAGCTTACTAAGGAAAGACTTGAAAGTTCGCTACCATAATAAGTGCCTCCTGAAATGCACGAATGAAGCCGCTCCAAAAGAGACAGGCAGCTCCGGAATGCACATGTGTGAGGCCATCGCGTTTGCGGAAATCGTTCGCCACATCCAGGACGAAATGTCGCGTCACGGCTCTACTGTAGTGTTCAAGCTAGGCGTACTAGGGAAGATGTACAACGACAAATGTTTGCCCAGGATAATACCATGGCGTATTGGAAAAGGGAAGAAAACTGGTTAAGTCATGTAGCAGAAAATTATACCACTCCTCTGGAAAATTTACTTAATTTTTCGTGGTCAGGTTACCACGCCCCAGAGAGAAATAGGTCGTGGAAAAGACGTGGATTCCACGTGGTTTCGTGGACCTTTCGTGGTGGTGGATACATCCACGAGATATCCACCACTATTTACCTTTCTAAAAAGATGCAAATAAAATCAGAAGAAACCATTTTTGCATCAACGTTTCTCACTAAATTGGATTTTCATTGTTCTGAACGCCATATTTCAGTATATTGTCAATTCGACGTGGAATCCACGTCGAAGTTCGTCTGTCGTGTACACGTCGATTCCACGTTGATTTCACGTCGGTTGCCTCGAAACCCTTGATTTAGTTGCTTGTACCAGTTCGGCTGCATCAGCTTAAGCGGGAAGCAGTCGGGAAGCAGGCAGCAGACAGCAGGCAGCAAACAGCAAAGCCCGATTTCACCCGATTTTCACTACAATTTTGACATTTGATGACATGAAAGTTTATTTTGAACTAAAGTAGCATCATTTTTTTGGACTTGAGGAAGTTCACAACTCAGAAATATGCAATTAACTCAAACCCCGTAAGTGCCGTAAGCCGCGCTGCAGGGCCGTGCCTCAGCGCCATCTAGCGGCAGCCGCGAGAGGCAGGAGGCAGTCTGTAGTCACCAAACAAGAAGAAAGAAAGGCCGGCCCGGCGGCATTCTTCATTCTTTGACTCGGCTTCCGATGGTAAAGCCATAAGTGTGTCTCTGGCGGTTTAAACCTTTTCGACCCGTGGATCAAGTGCTGCTCCGACATGGCAGATCCTCTAGTTGACTACACGTTGTACGACGATAAGTTTAAAATGTTTAAAGTTAAAGTGCCGCGGAGCAAAGTGGCTCTGTACAACATGGGTAAGTTCTCACTTAACCTCATGCGACACATGTTCATTGCAATGTATTTGTCTTTGGTTAACATTCCAAACCATTGTACTCAGATCACAAAGCAACGTACAGGCTGCTGCAGTCGGTGAAGAAAGGAGAGGTCCCGGTTGTTGAAACTGTCGATGACGGTAAATGCTTCACCACATAATTTGTTATATGTGTAAGAAATTAAGTTTACTTTTCGATTCTGACATCCTTTTTACGACAGATTTCAGATCCCCTGTGAAGAAGAAAAAGAAGCAGAATCGTGCAAAGTGCTGTGTCAGTGAACCTGAAGTCGCTCAGCCTCTGGTTGAGCAATTATCTACCGATGTTGAGAACCCTTTGTCAGATGACGAGATTTATTTGGATGGAGATGAAGCACTTAACAGTAGCTTTCGCAACATATCAGTTGCTGATGGAGGTAGGTCGTATTGAATAGTACTTTCCTGAATGTGTAGAAATTGCCACTTGTGCCGCTGTACGTTTGTTTTAAATTTTATAGACGAGGCAGACGCTGAGCAGGTGTGGCCAGCGTTGCATGAGACAAGCAAGTAATTGGTCAATTCTTAAACACATTAATCTAAAGACTTGTACTTTTTTCTTATGCACCCATCTATTGGTTGCAGGGTTCGATGATGGCAACAAGGAGAGTTTCATAATCAATACTTCGGTGAAGCGATGCCTCATGCAGGCCGCATCATCCACTCCTCGCAAATCAAAGGAAGGGAATAACAGCAACGAGTTAAAGATTGTAGAGCCAGAGCCAAAAGAATCCAACAAACATCATGACAGTGAATTGCAAGTGGTACATGCAGGTGGTAAGTATGTTTTTGAGTTTCTTTTATCAACAATAACTGATAAGTAACATCAAGACACTTAAACTGTTAATGTTTGTTTGCAGGAGCTGTAAGTACATCCCCATATCGTTGGGGGGATGACGAGCTGGGAGTCCACACACTTATTAACGTCATTGGCACCCATATAAACTCCTTCAAGAGTAAAAAAAGCCACGCGCCTGCATGGTCCCAAGTAAGCACAGACATGAAGAAATTGGGTTTCAATGTGTCTCCTGAGGAATGCCGCAGCAAGCGGAGGACGCTGGAGTCCACATACCATAAAATTGTTGGGAAAACGGATGACCTGGAGGCAATTCAGTGGCCATTTTATACTGCGATGAAGTTTATCCTGGCCAAACAATGGCCAGAAGGGTTTAAGTCAGTCCCTAAAATCTCAAAGAGCCCTCCACTCTCTCAGCAATGTGCAACTGGTAATTTATTGACTTGATCTATGCTTGCTTTTTTTTTGTTAAAACTCCTTCACTAATCAGAAATTTTAAATCATTCTCTTCTACTTAGAAAACATTGCTGAACAGAGTATGTCTCCAGATGTGAATGAGGAAATGCGCCCTGTGACTCCCGTGTTGATGAATGGTATGTGATGACACTTTTGTTTAACCATTTGCACTGGTTCACATGACCAGTGCTTTTCAATTTCTTAAAATCCATTTACCAATTAGCAATTTTAAATTCTTTTCTGTTCTTCTTAGATAACAACACTGAACAGTCTAAGTCACAACACGTGACTCCTGAAGGGTTGAATGGTATGTACTATTAGCACATTGGTGCCACATTTCACCAGCATGCATTGCCACCATTAATTTATGCTGTGAATTTCTTTTTCTTTTTTTTTTCTTCTTTTTTTTTGCAGATCATCTTCTGGATGATGCCTTTGAGAATTCCAAGTTGACTACCAGTATTATCAACCCCACAGTCAGTGCCAAGAAGTCGACTGATAGTACTCCCAAGACCACAGTCAGCACCAACCGGTTGACTGTTGGTACAAGAGAGGCTCCTTTTAATGTCAACATGCTCACTCCTAGAAGAGAAGATACTGGTGAGCCTCATTACCTTCCCACAATTTTATAACAATGTTTGGTAGTGTTCTACAATTTCATTTTATTGTTACAGTTGGTTGGCATTGGGAAGATAATGACATACTCATTGTTCAAGAATATTTTGAGGTCAAGGCTAATAACCCTCAAATATTGCGAAATGATATGGTATATTTTCATGTTGCTTCCAACTTACAACAGAGCCAAATACTAATGAGCATGAATGAAGTGAAGAAAAGAATTGAGAAATTGAAGACAATGTTTAAAACCAAATTTGATCAGCAACAGAAGACTGGTCGAGGAGGGTTTACTGATGATCTTTATCAACTCTTCTTGACCTACGAAGGGGAAGACAATCCTGGCCTGAACCCACCAGTCACTGTTTCTGTGGGTGCTCAAAATAAGCTTGTGAGAAATGGTTGTCAACCAGAAGCTTCAGCAAGAACCACAAGGAAAAGACCCCCTACCTCAAATCGACAGCAGAGGGTATCACGACTTATGGGTCCAACACAAGAGCCAAGAGGAGTACTGGGTCATCAAAACCGTGCCTTACAGCTGCAGCAGGAGAGACTTCTTCTTGAGGCTCAATTTGTATCTGAGTTCAGTTTGCTCAGGCAGAATATGCAGTCAAGAGAGAGGCAGGCTGCTATCGGCATAAATGTCCTCCAAGAAATACGTGATAGGAGAATGTTTCTGTCACCTTTATCACCACTTACTATCATTTAATTTGTGATCTCATTAAGTTTTTAGTTACCGTGTGATTGCGTGCTTCAACCAGAATCATTCTGTGTCATGTGTTACGTCATTTAGCTATGCCAAGATTTCTAGTTCCTTTTGTAACACCATGTTTTGATTATCACATGACTGTGATATTATCAATAAACATACGATTTCTACGAGTTCAGTTTACTCAGGTGAAATATCCAGGCAAGTGAAAGTTTGTTCTTGGCTTAAATGCCCTCCAAGATGCATGTGATAGAATGTTGTGGCTACCTCCTGAGTAATGAACTCTCCACCTGCCATCGTTTAATTTGTGATCTCATTAAGTGTTACCATGTAATTGTTAAATGTGCTGCAACTAGAATCATTGTAATTTTACGTAGTCACCAAAGAGTGTTGTTTTGACACAATGTGTACCTTATGTAATATTATTTAGCTGTGGTAAGATTTCTAGTTTTTTAGTAAGGTGTTCTTCATGTTCATTATCACAGGATTGTAATAAATTATCATATTTGAAATACAGTATTAGTTTTATTGATTGGCAAAAATATTCAAGCTTTAATTTATCACATTTATCACAGAAGCATTCTTGTAGCATAATTGACATAAGATCACAGCTAGTTAATACAATCTTCGCTAGATTAGATTAGATTTTTATCACATCACAGAGGCAATCTTTTACACACAGTTGCAAAATTATCCTAAGACAAATATTACAATAGGTTGACCAACCACATCCTTTTCTGTCCCCCCAAGACTTTTCACAATTACTTAATAGAATTTTCACTAAATGATTAATATTTATCACAGGGGCAATCGTGTACGTAAACAGTTGCAAATCTATCCCAAGACAAAAGTATTACAATTGGTTGACCAACCTCATTCTTTTCTGCTCCCCAAGACGTTTGGCTCTATTTTCCAGCATTCTGAGTACCTCATCATCCAGAGCCTCTTCTTCACCTGCGTTCACATTTCTATTCTCTTCAAGCAAAGGTAAAAACTGGTCTGGCTGGTCAAGGTCCTTTAACAATGGAAATCATCAAATAACAGGGATTCTTGACATATCTGATGGCTTATCGGAAAAAGCTGAGATGTACATTACCATCATTCGTTCCCCATTCAAAATCATGAAATTATGAAGAACATAACTTGCTGTGAAGTGATCAATGGCCAAATCAATATGAGAGCATTCCAACATCTTCATTCGACGCCACTGACCAAAGGCCTTTCCAAAAGTGTGCTCTATGCGTACCCTGCAGCGAGACAATTGTTTGTTACACTCTGTCTGTTCTTCTGTTAGGCGGCCCACATTTCTAAACGGACACATAAGCTGCAATGGAATCGAACAATCTGTGAGAGAACTGCCAACTGAAACATAACATTTCAGCCACTTGCAATATTCCCAGCAATACTTACAAAATTTGTTACTCCGTAGGCACCGTCACCTACTATATGCTCATCTTCTGACAAATATTCTTCATTGTCATCTTGAAGAAGCTTCATGTACAGTGGGCTGCGCCTGAAGACCCTGGCGTCATGCATGCTCCCCACCTCTCCCAAGTGAAGGTCTCTGATCAGTAGGTTGTCATCCGCAACAACCATTGAATTGAACGAGTACTGATGATGACGATTGATGTATGTCTGGGAATGCACCAGGGGAGCAGTAACATTCTGGTAGGTGCCGTCTATGGCACCTACAATTCTGGCACTTTCGAGTACTGATAGAACCTCTCCTTGATCATTGCTCTCTCCTGTCGATCTGGCCACATAATGTACTGGGGTGCCATGTTCCTAAAGGCCTCGATTATGAAAGAATAGTTGTCGTGAACAGAGCCTGGCCGAACACCAAATCTTAAAGCAACGCTTCTAAACGAGTCTGGTGTAGCTAAGATCCACAAGACCATTAAGAGCGGGATGTCAAGCCTGTTCCTCACCCGCTGGACTTTCCCAGTGTCGTAAAGAAAGAAAGCAAGCTCACGCAGCAATGCCTACAGGAAAGAAAACCAACAGCTTAGACAATCATATTTACCAGCACAACAGGACGTTATGTCATTGTGAGGAGGATACTTACCTCAAATGTTTGTTTCCTCATTCTAAAGTGCATTTTGAAAACAGGGTCCTCCATAACCCTGTACCGTCAAAGTGTCAAATTCCGGACGTTTTTCCCCGTTTTTTCTCTAGTTCTTTTGATTGCTGAAAGATATGGTAAATTCCAGCGGAATCTAGAAATTAGGCATCCAAACGCGTATTTTTCACCTGTGGACGATTTTTTTGCTCTGCCCGTGCTCTTGCGAGAGTCACTTGAAGTGTGTCCGGATTTAAACCTGAAGTTGGGGTTAATCCGGACACTAGTTATTTTACGGTATTCTCGATCTGAGAGCAGTGTCTAATGATCTTCTTGGGCATCCCAAGAGTACCGGTGCATACTCCGACCACGTTGGGTTCGTGCGCCAGAACATGTACTTCGATTATCTAGGTTTAGAGAGCGAAACTAGCTGTGTTGACCGTTAAGCACATTCACTTAAATGACATTCAGGTCGAAGTTTTATGGTTTGGGGCGGGAAAAAGTGGAAATACAGTAGAGAACTATAGTTTAATTCTCACATCATCGAAAAACAAAGTTCATGTTGCGCCTAAACATATAAATGACTAGAAAAAAAAGGAAACTTCAGTCAGAAAAAACAAAAAGACTAGAATCTGCGCCACTTCTCGACAGTTCATCTAAATATGGTCACTAGGACATCATTATATAAATTTATATTGTGCAAAGTTCTCCTTATTGAACTTTAACAAAAGTTTGTTTTGATTTTTAATGACAATGTTCGGACTGTGAAGCGTCCGAACAATGTTGTCATAGTCCACACTAACTCTTTTAAAATTTGGGGGCACTAGAAATATGTTGCCAGATTCCCATCGAGCCACTTTGCACGACAGAAGATTATTTTCAACGACTAGGATCTGTCCCACCGAGTACTTCCACTGCCTCTTCACCATCTCTTTCAGTAGAACCCAGTCTCCTGGCGCTGGGTCTCGAAAGTCCGGTGCATTTCCTTAAAAAATAATAAACGCAGACATTAAAATTAAACAATAAAAAAATGTCAAGCGCCGCTTGCGAATTAATCCCGGATTTAGTCATCACCTGCTGCAGCCATTTCCTGTGGCTCATCCTCCTCATCCGAGCGTGTCGTCTCACTTGTGCCAGGGGTAGGACCCTGGTTGGTGATTACTGCATCAGAAATGCTCTTGCCAGAAGAGACACAGATCTTTTTCTTTCTCGGTGCCCTGAGTGAGGCCTCCCCGTAGCGTTTCTCCCGAAAGTGATCTAGTAGTGCCCCAGAAATACGACTGTACACCCTATCGTCCCCGTCAGACTCGC
>NW_026267623.1:24291-32130 GCF_000697945.3 Frankliniella occidentalis
TCATCTTCATTGAAGAATACTAAGAAAGTGTTCTTGACAGAACACCTTTCAAAGTATTCCGCCACGACACCACAGAGAGTCTCGTTTCGAACGGAAAAAAGAAGGCACCGTACGTTGTTAACATTCGAAATGTCGTATCGTGTCTGTGGTCTTTTACTACAAATTACTACAATTACTACAAAAAATTAAACAAGCCTAAGTGAATATCATTTTTTTACGTTTCCTCTTTGTATTATCGCATTGTCAGTCTTGTTAGTAATTTCTTGTCGTGTAGGTTTTGTCTTCTGTGGACGTTTAGTGATATAGAGGCACAAGAGCATGCTTGAACCAGAACTGCTGCCGTTAATCAAAGTTGGAAGGTAAGGAAGGTCCCAACTTCAAATTTCTCAGCGCGATTCGGTTAAATGGATTTAGAGTCGAGAAAAGATATCTAATCTCTGTCTTGTATTGTGGGCGAAGTATAGACTAGGTTAGTTTGGTTTAGATTATCTTAACCTCTCAGGAATGACTTGAAGGCTGAAGGACAAATTGATTACACTACAACTCAAAATTTGTTTGTTTTTTTCACCGACCTTTTCTACTGTTGTTACACAGTGTTATTGTCAGTGCATTGTTTTGAACTCTAGATGAGGTTACGTTGAAAGGCTTGTCTCTCTGATAGAGTGTGTTTTTAAAATTATATTCTTGTCGTTACTTTTTCAAATTCAAATGGTTGTAATAAAAAGTCTAACCACTTTTTATAACAATATTGCCTCCATATTCATAGTAATTTAGTTTGATTTATTTTCAGGTGCTTTGGTAGATTGCAATAAGGAGGTAGCAGGGGTAGTACCTTCTGCCGAAGATGTCATTAAAAACTGGCTGATATATGCAGAGAAAAGACTGTTTATGTTTTTCTTTAAGTTGTGTTGCATCTAGTCATTGTTATTTTTGTTTTAAAGATAAGGATTTATTTCTTTGTGTTATTGTTTTCATGTTTCATCAAATAAAGTCAACATTCTACTCAAAGAAACCATTTCTCTCTGTACTGCTTACCCTTTACCTAACTATATAAATTGCAGAGTTATACCTAAATTTGAGATTCAGATCTGCAGGGAGGACATTTGTACGTGGAGACATTTACGTCGACGTCACGTTGAATCGACGTGATCAACACGTCGATAAATCGTGGATGAGATAGTCAAATTCACGTGGATAACACGTGAATTCATCACGTGTTATCCACGTCTAACACCACGTCGATTCCACGTCTTTTCCACTAAAATTTCTCTCTGGGCACGCTGCTGAGAGCGGAAGTGTTAATCCTGGAATAAATTCCCTCTTGCCACTTTTTTATGAAGACTCAAATGACGTGGCAATGGTTGTTCATGGGATGGAAATTGCAGACTCAACGGTGCAGCGCCTGAATCCAGGCCAACCAACCGTGTTTTGCTGCGACCAACCATTGTTTGCTTCTGCTAAAATTGCAATGTGGAACTTTCCGACGAAATTTCCAGAGGGAAAAATGTTCGTTATGTTTGAATCATTCCACATTGAACAAAATTTCCTTCGCGTCATTGGACAGCTAATGGAGGGATGTGGTTTGATCAAAATACTTGGCTCGTCCGACCTTTACACGGAGCAGGCAGTACAGTCACTCATCGATGTGCAAAGTGTCAAGAAATCGAGAGCAATGCACCACGTACTTGCTTCAGTTCTCTACATTCTTCTCCAGGAAGCCTACAGTGACGAAAATCCGGAATTTTCATTTGAGAAGTGCGGGAATTTGGACTTTGCTGGCTTCTAGACGCCCTCACAGGCAATATTTTGACAATATCTCAACGTGAGAGTCTTCAGTACACTCTTCTGTACCGCTCCTGCAATGTTTGTTAATATACTTTACCTCTAAGTCAGGTTTTTCGCGGAAAAACCTCGCGAACAGCGAAAAACGGCCGGGAATGTGCTGCGGGTTGCCTACCCGGAGTCCCCGTAAGGCGCCATGTTAATTTTAACCCGTAATAACTTTTTGACTAAGGGAATATTTTGTTTGCCTCTGCGGGTCAAAACGTTTGTTTTGGTCCCAACTATCGATGTGCTGAGCGGTTTTGCATTTGGGCGATTTGCAGGGTCCTTTGACGTACACCGGCCACTAGCTCCTACCCGTCGAGGCCACCCGGGTCAACGTGACACAGCCATAGATTTGTCCCTCTGCTCTACCGCCCTTCACCTGCGCCTGGACTGGGAGGTGTTGGGGGATGCCATGGGCAGTGACCACTACCCTCTGTTGCTCTCTCTGGAGTTACATCCGGGAACGGATTTGCCAATCTTGAAATATTTCGCTACCAAGAGGTGGAAGTTGGAAGCAGCAGACTGGGATCGCTTTAGGGACCATGTCCTGGAGGGTGGTACTCGCCTGTGGACTCAGCCACCTAGCCTTCAATCATATCTGGACTTTGTCTCCTTGCTTACCTCAGCTATGGGTAGCTCTTGTCCCAGGAAAAGGGAGGTTGTCACCTTTTACAGGTTTGCCCCAAAGCCTTGGTGGTCTCCGGCCTGCAGCCTTGCTAAGGAACAGAAGAAGAATGCTCTCAGGGAATATAGAAGAAACAGGACCCCGGCGAATTTCGAATTGTGCGTCAGTCAGGAGAGAGACACCCAACAGACCTATAGCATTGCCCAGAAGGAGGGGTGGCGCACTTTTCTCAATTCCATTAAACTCCGCTCACCTATGGCTCCGGTCTGGCGGATGGCGAAGCGATATGCTGGGCGTTCCCTTCCCCCCAAGCATACAGCTGGGGAATGGTTGGCGGATTTCCTTGAAATTTTCACCCCGGACCACCAAGAGATTCTGACTGCTGACAAGGAATATCTCTCTCCTCCTTCTATCCCTGACCAGGACAAGACGGCTCTTCACAGGTTTTTTGAAGCTCCTTTTACCATGGCCGATGTGCAAGAGGCCTTGCGCGGCACGAAGGACTCTTCTCCTGGAAAGGATGGTATTACTTACTCTATACTTAAGGAACTTCCAGAGCCTTTGCTCTTCAACTATTTCTGGACTCCGGCACTCCATCCGCCAGACTGGAATGAGGCGGTCATTCTTCCCATTTTGAAACCTGGCAAACAGGCAACGGAAGCTAAATCTTACAGGCCTATTGCACTCACCTCCTGCATCCTTAAAACTTTCCAGAAGGTCTCTTTGCAACGTTTGAAATGGTGGGCGGAATCGATCCACCACTTGGATAAGTTCCAGTTTGTCTTTCGGGCAAATCGCAGTACAACGGACAGCTTGGCCCTTCTCACATCCACTATCCATCATTGCTTCAAGCAGCAGAAGGTGGTGGCTACACTCTTTGCTGACATAGGTGGAGCATATCCGAATGTCAACTCCGCACTGTTGTGTGACAAGTTGCGTCTGAAAGGTCTTCTTGAATTTGTGGTTCTGAATATTCGCCGTACCCTCGTCAATAGATCACTTCAGGCTACTCACAATGGCCAGCTCACCCTTCCTCGCTTTACAAGCAAGGGCCTGAACCAGGGGGATATTTGGTCTCCTTTGCTCTACATTCTGTTTACTGCCGACCTTGCCTCTGGCCTGGAGGACGACTGCCTGGTTCTTCAGTATGCCGACGACATTCGTGTGACATGTTCTCACAACTCACAACGGGAGGCTCTCTACAAACTGCAGGATGCAGCACGTCTCCTGGAACAACGGATAGCATGTAATGGGGCTAAGTTAGAACCTGCCAAGTCGCAATTGGTGATTTTTTCCAGAAGGAAGAACCTTCCCCCTCCACCGCCACTGAGGCTACAGGGGGGAGTGGTTCCTGTCCAGTCAGAAGCAAAGTTCCTGGGACTCCTTATGGACAGTAAACTCACCTGGTCTTCTCACCTTCAGGCCCTTCGGACTAAATGTAAGCTCCGCCTGAATTTTATTAGATCCCTATCTGGGCACTGGTGGGGGTGTCAGCCAATGACACTTCATCGTGCTTACACTTCTCTTGTACGGTCTCTTCTGGACTATGGAATAGAGGTTTATGACCCGAAGGCCAAATGCAGATGGAAGCCTCTCCAGAGTATCCAATATATGGCAGCGCGTATAATTAAGGTGCCCCCGCCCCCACACTAACGCGTCCGGGCCCGTGTCCGCCCGTGACCGCCCCTGTCCGCCCGGACAGATTGTCCTCCTCTCCGGTTTGGCAACGAATTAAAGATAAACTGAAATTAAAAATGCGTTTTTACATACACATTTGAGAAGAAGATAGTTCAGAAAAACCAAATCCGCAAGTGTAGGACCGTGCGGTGGATTTCAAGTCGGTAAGGTTGGCCCGATTGTCGATTGTCTGCTTCTTTCGTTTGTGTTGTTTGTTTGGTTGTGAGTTTCTAGCAATAAACTATTATTTCATTGCTTATTAAAATGGAGTCAGATGTAAGGTCATTGATTAGGAACTACATACTGTTTAATTTGCAAAGGGAAGAGGACTTTGATCCGTTGTATGAAGACAGTCGCAGTAAGTTACTTCTTAATTAAACATCTATTGTTGGTGAGGCTATTGCTTTGTTGTAAGACGTTTTGAACAATTTTTACAGGAACAATCAAACGCCTCTCAGCCTTTAATTTATTAAGGCGCAATCAACTGCGTTTGCGGACAGTTGCTGCTTGTGCTAAAATGAGAAAGAACCGTCGTTGGTGGGTTCGGCCCATCTTCTTGGACCGCCAATTGGCCGGGGCTTGGTTTTCGCTAATACCAGTCATGAGAGAATTTGATGAAGAAGCATTCTTCAACTTCCTTAGGATGACTCCCTCCTGTTTTGACTGGCTCCTTGAACAGGTTTCTGACCTCATTACTAAGGAATCTACTCGCAGGGAATCGATATCTGCTGGTGAACGACTGGCTGTGACTTTAAGGTAAATATATTTGATTTTGGATTTTTTAAAATAGAAACTTGTACACACTCAATGTCATTACATTAACTGTTATCCATGTAAAATAGGTACCTGGCCTCTGGTGACTCACAAATTTCTATTTCGTACTTATTCCGAATTTCGGACAGTGCTGTGTCTGAAATTATTCTGGAAACAACTGCGGCTATTTGGTGTGCATTGAAGGATGTTGTCTTTGAGCCCCTCACTCCAGAATTTTGGAGGAGAAAAAGTGCAGAATTCGAGGCCAAGTGGGATTTTCCCATGTGCTTAGGAGCAATTGATGGGAAACACTGCACTGTACAGGTAGACATGTAGACGTAATATTGTTTGATGTATGTTTTAACCTGACACGTTCCTTTTTTTCTGACACAGTACTGCATTTTTCAGAAATTTCCTATGAGAGGCTCTGAATGCTATAATTATAAATTTGGTAATAGCATCGTGCTCCTTGCTGTAAGTGATGCTAAGTACAAATTTATCGCTGTAGACGTGGGAGCAAGAGGGCGAGAGCATGATGCTGGCGTGTTTGATAGATCCGAGTTTGGAATGTTGTACGACAACCACCAGTTGAAGCTGCCCCCCTCAGTTTATAACAACGATCTGATGACACCTCTGCCTTATGTGTTCATTGGAGATAATGCATTTGCTCTTGACACCCACCTTATAGTTCCATTTGAAAGTAGTTCTAAACCAGAAGAAGTTGTTTTTAACTACAGACTGTCACGGGCGAGGAGAGTGGTTGAGAATGCCTTCGGCATTCTAGCAGCAAGATTCAGGGTGTTCCGCACAAATATGATTGGCAGTGAGACCCTCGTGTAAAACATTGTCCTCTCTACAACAGCTTTACATAATTTACATTTAGTAAGGGAAGACAGTATACCCCCCCGACAAAGAGTTTACCTACCAGAAGGGTACGCTGATGTCTACAAAAGCAACGGTCACATCAAGAAAGGAAGATGGAGAAATGAAAATAAAGATGTTGAGAACAGTATCCTGAAGACTCTTGTATCTCAAGAAATGGTCCAAGCAAATGTCTTGGCTGGAACAGCTGTTACCCTACCAACAGAGATTGGTCACAAAACGTCAAAATGATGAAAATTCGCATCACTATGACGTCTTTTTGGACCCTAAAACGTCATTTTCACATCACTAATACGTCAATCTGACGTTTTGTGACATATCTCTGTTGGTAGGGTAGGAAAAACTCCTGGAGTTATTTATTGTCAACAAGCCACTGCCCTGGCAGTATGATGACCTCCTTGATGTTATTTGATACCAACACCTGGTTGGAGTAATAAAGTTACCATATGTAGTGTGATCAGTCTCAGTCATTTTTTATTTATTTCTATGGAACAATGCATAAATACATAACGCGCATGCAAAAAATTATCTAAAAAAATAAACATGGTATACAAGAGAATCATGCAATGGCATGTAAATCTGGGGCCTACTTATCCAGATGGTGAAGAGTCATGACGAGCTCTTGAGATTATCATAAAAGTATAAGTTACGAGTTCAGTTTTGCTCATTTCTTTGCTTTTTTAAACAAAAATATATCTTCAAAGAAAAAGTAACATTAACAAAACAATCATAGAAAAATAAAACATTTTCATGGAAAAAACATAATTGAACTTTTCAAACATAAAACATGGTATGCAAGATTGGCATACAGAACAATGAACAAAGCCATACAAATCTAGATGTCAGCACCATCCAAATACTCTTCCAACTGTTGAGGTGAGCAACGTAGGAGAGTTGTCACCAGATCTTGGACTTGGGCCATGAAACGTGCAGCTACAGCAGGTGGTAGTTGCTTGATCTGTTGAGACATGCTAAGGCCGAAGTAATCCACGCCGTCACGGGTTCTTTCCGTCAGAAACTGTCGAAGCAGCACGACTTCTGCGGATTCCGGCTGATTTCCCTCGCGGGGTGAACTCTATGATTATCTGGGTCGATCAGTGTGGGCTGATTATTATGTACTTGCCACGGATGGTTCCCGTCAAGAGCACCCCTGAGTTGGTGGGGGCTGCAGTGGTGGATGTCAATGTGGATCCTGCCCTGGCCATCCTCAATTCTCTTCCTTCATCAGCCTCCATCTATGAAGCAGAAATACGAGCTCTACAGTTGGCAGGTGACCATCTGTCTTATATTCGTCCTACCAAGGCCTTGATATTGACAGACAGTAAGAGTGCTGTGGTGGCCCTTGACAGGAGGGAAATCTCTCCATATGATCAGCCGGCATTGATTCATCTTCGGACTTCCCTGCAGGCTTGCACCGAAGCCTCGGATGTTTGGTTGGCCTGGGTGCCGGCCCATAAAGGCATCTCGCCTAATGAGCTG
Organism: Frankliniella occidentalis; assembly: GCF_000697945.3. Taxonomy (NCBI): domain Eukaryota; kingdom Metazoa; phylum Arthropoda; class Insecta; order Thysanoptera; family Thripidae; genus Frankliniella; species Frankliniella occidentalis. The sequence goes on from NW_026267623.1 coordinate 31,535, forward strand.
GCTGACCAGGCTGCCAAACAGGCCAGTCGTCTGGGAACGCCTCACAGGGTGCCTCAGCACTTCAGATCATTCGTTCCCTCTCTCAAGGCTACGGTATACAGCGATTGGCAACAGCTCCGTGAAGAAGCGGCGGTTGCCACTCGACCTACGGGTGTGTACAACCTTCCCTGGGCCGCTCTCTAAGCTCCAGGACCTGGATAAGCTTAGCAGACGACGTGCCGCGGCAGTTCCTGGCTCCTCTGCTCCGTGCCCGCTTGGGTCATACCCACTCGCCGGTGTCGCTCCATCGCTTCAAAATTATCTCGAGCCCCCTGTGCGACAGGTGCGGCGAAGTAGCTTCGGTTCATCACCTCATCAACGACTGTCAGTTTGTCGACCGCATCCTCTTCTTTGACCATCTTTCTACCGCCGAAGTTCCTAAGCCGCACCGTCTACCCGACCTTTTCAAGATTCAGCGCCCGGCCCTCATCAAGGCGGTGATCACCGCCTTCGGACTCTTACTGCGGTTCAATCCACACCTGAAAATCTAGCGTTATTGGCACCGGATGGTCTGGCCCACTGCCTTTGAGGACGTAGATACAAAAGGAAAAGCCCCC
>NW_026267623.1:32205-34176 GCF_000697945.3 Frankliniella occidentalis
GTCCAGTTTAGACGGATCCGTGCGGATCCGTGCGGACGCACACGGATTGTGCGGAACTTTGCGGACGCACGTTTTAAAACGCATTGGCAGGTCTAAAAATGGTTGCATATGTGTTCACTAACATATATTTGGAAAGAGAAACATTGTTCTACAAAAATAATGCCACTTTTAAGCCATTTTATTCTCGGGAGGTTTTACTGTACTTTATAAACATATGGCTAAAAAGTGGCATTATTTTTGTTGAACAATGTTCCTTTTTCTGAACATATGTTAGTGAACACATATGCAACCATTTTTAGACCCGCCAATGCGTTTTAAAACGTGCTTCCACAAAGTTCCGCACAATCCGTGTGCGTCCGCACGGATCCGCACGGATCCGTCTTAACTGGACAACCTCATTGCCCTGGCAAGTCGGGGCTTCGAGGGTCAGAGCATTTCTGGTGTCGTCTCGATCATTCAAAACCGGTCTAGGGTGTCATCGTGAACGTCACATTAAGCTATTTTGAGTTCCAAAGACATTAACAAAACGCAGCTTCCGAGATAACCCAGCTGCGTCCAGACAAGAGGGTCGCTTGGGTTGCTTGGGTCGCTTGGGTCTCTCTGCGCTGACTCACCCACAGCGACCCCAACAACCCAAGCGACCCTCCTCTTGTCTGGACGCAGCTCCTCTCTGGCTCGTGGGTGTTAGCAACACCAGCACGCCCCTATTTGTGGCCTCAAAATTGTGGCCAGAGTCAGCTTAATCCGACCCGACTATAGAACACCCCTTTTCGGGTAATATGAAATCCAAAGCATTCAGAGTGTAACCACAAGGTGCTCTGCTCTGCACCTTGTCCGTAACGAGCCGAAAAGCCCAGGATGCGTACAAACCAACGCAATGGTGCCCACAGGGCCCCAAACACGGAGAACAGCTTTTGAGAAGATTGCCTACCCTCCAGGCGCGGTCAGCCCCAACTAGCCACAACTCGTCCCAAAGTCACCCACTCAGTAGGTGCCGCCGCTGCTTGGCGGGCCCGCCTACCCGCCAGGCGCCCTCAGCCCCGGGCCGGAGGCACGCACTGTTTGACGGGGCTGCAAAGCCTCAACACTTGGGGGGATTTTTAGCAGATGATACCTTAAAAACCTTTTGACTAAACGTAAAGAATAGATAAGTAAATTTAAGGTGTTAGCTAGCTTTTACTCTCGAAACGGCAAGGGACCCAGGGTAAAAAAAACCATGATTGTCATGGTCAAATTGAGATTTTGACCATGGGAAACCAAGATTTTAATCATGGACATTGCCTAGACCATGGTGATCACCTATGCCCATCTCCCCAGCCATGATACTCTGCACTGGGTTGACCATGGACAACGACTCAACCATGGACAAGTGTGATGACCACACCACGGTCTACCTTGGCGTGTTCTTTAGATAGTGTAGTTCAGACATGATTACAGTGCGCCATCTCTCGGGAGCTCGCGACACTAGCGACCAAAACGTCATTGTAAACACGGGCAACGGCGCGGGTCATCAACTTTGTGGTTACGTATGCAGCTGCGTCAGTGCTTCTGAGTGTTTTGAAGTTTACGTTTTAATTTAAAGTTTTGATTTTACCTACGAACGCCAGGTTGTCGTCAAAATGCCAATAGAACGCCATGGACTTTTTTAGAATGTAAGTGACTGTCGTCTTTAACGTTTTTCCGGCAAAACGACTCCTAACTAACCTAAAAACAGATTCATAAATAAATTAGTATTTACATCCTATAGATAGTTGAGGGCAGATTTTAGATGTAGGGAACAATCGTGGATCTGGTGTCAGCATATCCTCATCACACCACTAGTAAACAACACTGTGTGAAATGTTTGGTTAGTTTGGTGATATAGGAAACATTTCAAGTCTAGCCTAGGATCAACACGTTGAAATATTATTTATCAAAAGTATCTAAATTTCACTTTTGGTAGTTCGGAAACCTTTAGATATCGTTTATTTT
>NW_026267623.1:41259-58292 GCF_000697945.3 Frankliniella occidentalis
GTTTCTTTATGTTGATCTAACCTTGATATTAATCTTGTCTTGACGGGTTTCATCATTTTCCAACGCGATAGTTTCAAGGTTGCACTTTAAGTGCTTTAGTATCTCAGGATTTTCGTTTACACCTTAATATTTGCTCTGTCAGTATGGTGACTTTCGCATTAATTTGCTTATTTCTATCCAGCTAATTTTAATTACCTGCTAGTCATCACAAAGTCTGAAACTAGTGTTTCTTCATTTAATGTTTTATTGCAATCTTATGGGTAGCTTGACTGACATTCACAGTGATCTATCTAATACTTGATGTTTCGTGCCTATGATTAGCTATATTCAGTTTAGCCACGCTTACACGAGAGCGTGAGCGCGAGAGCGCGACAGCGAGGCGAGAGCGTGGAGTAGGTAGGGAAGGGGAACCCGGCTTCGGCGCTTTGGCTTCGGCTTCGGCTTCGTCGTATTCAGTGTTTTTGTAAATTGGCGGCGGCTGCTTGGCGGGTTTTTGCCGGTGGATCGGTCTGGTTCTCTCGTTATATCACACACTGTGATATACCATTAAAAACATGGAACCATATGACATTTGTGATGGAAATGGTTTCACCTATCGCGTATTAGTGTCGAAACAAGAGGCTAATCAGCTAGATTTGGGTAAGATTTCCTTGCTTTTTCCTAACCTCTAAGATCTTTAGGGTTGACAATTTCTTTGGTATCTCCGAAATAGTTACTTTAGTGTTTCTTTGACAGGCCATTTACGACGTTACCAACTTCTGAGTCGTCCCAGAAAAGCAAAGTCTGTGCCCCAAGATCGGTGGACCGATTCCGTTTCTGTGGTTGTCGAGCCGGAAAGTGACCAAAGTGACTCTTGGCGGCCTCACGGAAAAAAAAGAATTTGTTGTGGGGATCAGTTGTGTTTGGTAGGCTAAGTTCGATAGCTGGAATCGAGAATCCGATAACCACAAGAAGTTGGTTGCCACGACCGGACACTTGTACGAAGAGAACCAAGCTGGAGTTTGTTCTCTTCGTATAAGTGTCCGGTCGTGGCAACTAACTTCTGGTTGAGGGTATCGGATTCTCGATTCCAGCTATCGAATTTAGCCTACCAAACATAATTTGATCCTCACAACGAAGTCATTCTTTTCCGTGCTGGACGACCTGTTCTGCCTAGCAAGGTTCTGCCCACACAACCATCCCATGAGCCAAAACCAGCAAATTCTGCTCATGGCAAGGCCTTAGAGGCCTCTTTACAACCATCCCATGAGCCAAAACCAGGAAATTCTGCTAATGGCAAGGCCTCTTCACGTGGAAAGGGTAAGTATTATGTCACAAGGAAATATTATCGCACATGCCATTTTCTGATTGTTGGTTTTAGAACGTTGTGTTATATACTTTCTTGTAGTGAGATGTGCCAGTAGTAAACTTGGGGCCTGTTGGGCAAAATTACCAGTGGTGGATCCAGTGTGTGAGCTTACACTGTGCCGCCCTTTGCGGAGAGCACTCAGTCCCAGATTCCCTGCTCCCAGCGTCTGGCTCCGTCTCTCTGACAGCTAGAGAGGATAGCTTAAGCTGACAGTATGTGGGGCAACAAGCACAAGCTCGACTACAGTGATGAACAAATCAAGGAAAAGATTCGAAACCTGAAGAGAAAGTTTAGTGAATGTAAGCGCGGTGTTGAACCTGGTGAGAGCTGGGAATATTTTTCTGCAATGTCATTTATCAATGACAGTCCTCTGCCACCTGAAGGTATGTGAAAAAATAAAATAAACCAAGTAATGCTTTGTAATGGGAAAAAAAAGTTTACTTTATGATTTGAATGTGGTTGAAGGTTTTGATGAATCGCCGTGTGAAGTGGAAAATGCTAGAGAAGCAGCATTCGAGTTTTTGGAAACCTTATGGTTGGTATTTTGGTTATGACATTAAGGTGACACAGGACTGAAACTGGAAAAGTCCGTCAAAAAGCAGCTATTTTGAGTTTTAAATCAAAATGCGAATTAAATCAAGAAAAAGCTCTCTATTTCATTCTAACTTGGTTTATTGCGGTTCTTTTAAGGTATAATAAGTCTTTATTTAAACGTAACTGTGGTCGCGACACGTTTTTCCGAAAATAGGGTAAGGTGCCCTAATGTGGCCACTGTCCATTGATGGCCACTTTTCTCGATTTCCAGAAAATCTGGTCACTTTACAATCTTGGCCTTAAAGTTGTGTTCTAGTAAGGTCCCTACTTGGGCATAATAAGCCAAAGTACTTCATATTGTTGTCTACATTACAAGAAAAAGGGGTGGCCATCATAGGGCATTTTACCCTATTCGGTTTTACCCTAATTTACGCTGATTTGGCCGTTTTACGGCAATCTAAACCGCCGATCGGTCGATCGATCGACCGACCGATCCACCGATCCGCCTCTCTTAAAGAGATAGCCCTCTGCTGTCGCTTTGGCCCGGTGGTGCGTGTGGTAGTGTGTGGTGCGTGGTGTGTGGTGTGTGGTGTGTGGTGTGTGGTGTCCTGGTGTCTAGTCGAATGGGGCCGTACTGTTACTGTTCGCTGCAACGCCGCAACTTTAAATCTTTAGTTCGTTCGAAACGTAAACGAAAAGATCAAAATGGAACCGTTATATACGTCGCCAGTGCACAAAAACCGTGCCACATCAGAACGCCGGAGGCGTCGGCTTTTAAGCCTTTGCTGTGCAGTGCCTCAACCTAAACGCCGGTCTAGAAATTACAGTTCGAGGATAAGTGCAAGAAGTCAAGCAATATCCAGTTGGTGCTGGGATGAGGAATCAGGGCAACACATGCTACCTGAATGCCGCATTACAGGTACTTCAGAGGACACATTTTCTTCAGTTTTATAAATTTCCATTTCTTGATTGTTGGTATCATATTCCTTTGTACTTCTACCCAGCTGAAAATCCCGCCGGAAATTTGTCACTTTCCGGTGGAAATTCGCGATTTTCTACGGGTTTTTCCATTTTCCCGCCGGAAATGACGATCCCTCGGAAATTCTCGACGTTACCTGGATAATATTCGTTTTCCTCGGAATTTTTTTTAATCCCATGGAAAATTCTAGTTGCCCTCGGAATCACTTTCCGCGGATATTCACTTTCCGGGGATTCGTAATGTTACACGGAACACATGTTCCAAGGAGATTGCTTCCATGGAGGAAACGCATTCCACTGAGTGGTGGCAATTTCCACGCAACGTCATGGAAATTCCGTGGAAATGCAGGAAATTCCTTGGAAACCCCATCCTTGTACGCAAAGCACTGGTGGGGGGAAACCATCTCAACTTCCATGGAAATTCATAACTTCACTGTTTCAAATGCACATGCTTGGAGAAAAGAATCATCGCTTTCTCATATCAAACTAGACTATTGAACTAATCAAAAAAGTAAATGAGGGAAATGAGTTAAAAATTGGGAAATTAGGAAGTTGGGATAAAAAACCGAGACTGTTGCTTTAAAGGTTATGTGATTACGTTATTAGAAACGAGTCCTCGTAATTAGATCTGTCGTCGTTCCAGATTATTTTTTTCCTACAGAATGTCTAACTTTTACTTACATAGTCGGAACATAGTGCACATGCCAAAGATCGACCTTTCTTTACGTCTGGCCCCCCGAACCAGATGATTTTACTAGCGAAACAAAGACTGTCACTTCGCCTGAGCTAGTGGTGGCGGTGAGCCGACCTACCTAACCTGTAACAGAGCCCTGCCCTCCCGCTCGTTGCTGCTGCCGCTGGCCGACGCGCGCAACTCGTGGAATGAAGTTTCGTTACATTCGTTTGTATATTCTTGTGAGGACTGCCCATGAGGATTGAGGATATCGATGGTTTCTTTGATATCGTCGGCATTAATCTACCCAGTAAGTAAAAGTCGGAGCACGGTTTTGAAAAGCAGAATAAACAGATTTTCGCAGAGACCCGTAGCACTTAACCTCAAACATAACCTTAGCATGCTACCGCGGTACGGTATTTTACTTCAAAATTATTGATTCTTTATGTTCTTTGGTCTTTGGTCGAATGTAAGCTACCAATAATGTGCTGTGTTCATTGATCTGGATCTCCGTGCAATCACAAGCAAAAAAATAATCATGCGTCGCCAAAACCTAAGTGCGATATGCTATTTCCATGGAAGAAATTTCCAGGGACCACTACCGATGCCATATTATTTCCATGGAATCCATTTCCATCGAACAATGCTTTCACGTGGAATTACTGTTCCAGGGAAAATTTTACATGGATGTAACCAAATTACTCAAGGGATTTGAACTCCATGGAATAATTTCCGGCGGAATTTTCAGCTGGGTAGGCTCTATTTTGTGTCCCGAGCTTTGTTTCTTGGCTGCTGGAGGATCGTGAGAAGCACGGAAAGGACTGCCCAGAAAAGAAAACCAACCGATGTTTGGCATGTTCTGTGGCAGAAACCCTCCACAAATCTCATGGTACCTCTATGGTTGTTCCTGCTCGGATCTACAACCAGCTCCCGAGTTAAGATCCTTCCCCATACTATAGTATGTCAATTGACTCTCTAACTATAAAATAGTGAAGTGACTTCTTTTATACAGTAGTTTTAATCTATCAATTTATCCTGGACTCCTTATTCTATTATTTTCCTTTGTTTAAAATTTGTTTCAATTTTTTAAAATGAATAATAACCAGTTAAATTTATAATTTCCGTGATTGACCAGTTTCTGAAACGAGGCCGCCAAGAAGACTCTCATGAATTTATGCGCCAATTATTGACAAAACTAGAAGAAGAGTTTTGCGAGAGATTTAAGAGTTCCATGTATGTATCATGTATGTGACAACACATTTCTGCTGTCACCTGCAGTATCTTCTAGTATAGCTGCTTTTTGATTCGATCAGTGGAATTATTGTTTCTATTTCAGGAGAAATTAAGGAAACTCCCGTACAACTCCTATTAATTTGATCTTTGGTGGCTACATTCTTCAAGAAGGTGAGCATATAGCAGTTTTTATGATGGAATTTTCCCACATACAGTAGCCTTTATAAAATTGTCCTGATTTTCCTTCTTTGCAGTGACATGTCTCAAATGCAAGGGCAAATCAACTCAGTCACAATATTTCTCAGACCTTGTGGTAGATTTGGAGACTAGTGTCAAGGAGTCAGTTTGGAGCTACTTCAAACCAATAACTGTTGCAGGGTATGCTTGTAGTCGATGCAAAACACATCAAGAGGCCACAAAAAGAATGCTGCTACTGAAACCACCCAATGTGCTGTGCATTCAGTTGAAGAGGTGACCAAATTGAGACCCTGCTACACATGTCAACACATTTTACAAATATTTGTAATTGCAACTTTTTTTTTTTTGAACGGTTTTATCATCAGGGATTAAAACTTGATTCCAGTTGCAAAGTTTCAACAATCATGAGTATGGGTAATTTGTACAACCGTGTCTAATGCACTACCATTTATAGTGTGTATTCGTCACCCTAGAGTGCTCCTTTTGTGTTATTTTAGGTAGAGATTTTAACTACAAGTTCCTAGCTTTGGTGGAGCATCATGGACCTCGACCTAACTGTGGCCATTACAGCACAACTGCTGCTAAGCTAATGGCTCAGTGTTCCGCTTTGATGGTGAAGAGGTCCTGTCATACCATTCTTGTGCTTTAAAAAACCAAATCAAGTTCAATAGTACAGTCATACTCTAGCATGTTATTGCCAATTATCTGTTTCAGGTCTCAGCAGTGATAGAAAGTTTGCTTCAAGAAGCTCGACCTTATTATTTATTGCTGAGCTTAACTTGAAATTAAACTTTAACTTTAAATGCTCAGCTCTGTCAGGAAGCGCAAGGGGAGATCGCCCGGAAGATGGCGTGAAGTGAGGCGCCTGGCGTGAGACGTGGGATGTGAGGTGGACAGGCAGGCCAACCAAAATCGTGAAAACATTTTAATTTTAGCGCGCCGCAGGCCAAGGTAGACGCACATTTAGCTCAGCTTCACACGGTTTTAACGTCCGTCTACCTTGTTTTATGAGAAGATGAATTAATTTATTCGTTTAAGAGAGAGAAGAAGGCGGGAATCAGGACTTGGTGTAACTGGTGTAGCACCATTGCGCCACTCTGGTGCTGCACCATTCAATGGTGCAACCCCTCTGCACCATTTGGTGCACGTTTGGCTGCCTACCCCTCAGGCGCTGGTGCTGGCGCTGTCGCTGGCACCTCGTGTCAGCGGTACCGCGCCACGGTGCGCGTCACCACTCTAGGTGTACGTTTGGTTGCCTACCTTACCGGCGCAACTTTCGCCGGAGGGGTAGGGGGGAGGATGCTGTGGGGTGGCTGGTGCTGCTGCAGCCGCTGCGGCTGCTGCAGCGGCCGTTACAGAGAGGTCGACTCAGGTCATACACACACACACACATCCTCCCTCCATGTGAGCATGAAAATGAAAATGTCAGGAGTGGGATTCGAACCCACGCCCCGCAGAGCAACGCGGGACCAGAGCTTAAATCTGGCACCTTAGACCACTCGGCCAATCACGGTCTGCTGTTAACGTGGACGTGCTCCGTAAGTTACCTCTGACATGACAACCCACTTCCACACCGCTGGATTTACCGTTCTTGGACCTCATCGGACCATGTTGGACTGCATTAGAATGTATTGGACAGTTAATTGGACCATTTATTTGACTTTTTTGGACCACATTGTCATTCCAATTAGTTGCCTAATGTAGTCCAACGTGGTCCAATAAACAGTCCAACGTGGTCCAACAAACGATCCAACGCAGTCCAATGCTGTCCAACGTGGTCCAACGTTCTTCAAAAAGCGGTCCGAGGCAGTCCAACGTGTGCGTAGTCCAAATTGAGCGTGGGAGTGGGACCTTTAAGAAAAAAGCCCTGGTGGTAGCATCACCGCACCTCCCTTTTCTTTTAGTGGTTATTTGTTGATAGGCACGATCCCAACTCTCATGCCAGTTCTCTGCCTGTGCATGTCCAAGCGCGATGCTTGGAGCGCATGAGACTTCCTTTGGACACGTTGGACGATATGAAAATCCTTTAGTTTTAATTTTCCGTGGTGGGTATGGAAGTGTAGTTCAGTGTTGTTGAAATGATGTTCAACCAATCCGCTCCAAATTAATTTATTTTTCCCGTGATTACATATTTAGCTTTCTTATACTACATAGGGCTAACAACGTTTGCAGAAAGTTCAGCACATGGGGACATCTCGCTGCAACACATCCGACAGTATTGTCGCAGTTTTGCGCAGTTGACTTTGCCAATTCCATCGCAGCTGCTGAAGGCTTCACTCTCCTTCGTTTCCTCGGGTCTGAAATCAAACATCATAAATATTGACAGTAAACACGGGTAAAAAGATGAAGATGTACACAATCATACTATCATTACTACACATCTTTTAGAAACTGACATTTACCTGTTTTAATTGGCGTAGGCTCCGGTGCCGTTGGCACTTCGACGACCGTGTCTGGACACAAAATATATATACTGTGTTAGATAAGCCCTTCTCCATATGGTCACGTCACACATGATAAATGCGTACTTACTAGATAAAGCATAATTGGCTGTAATGGCCGCCGGGTCGACATTCCAAGCCAACAATTGGGCAAACTCTTCATTCGTGAGGGTTGTTGCTGAGCTCACGCCGGGATCCGATAAACCTGGGCAGTTTGAGGCCATTCTGAGCTGCAGACAGTCTTCGATTCACACGTTTGTCATGACACGATGAGAACATCTGACTAAAGTTTTCAGCTATCTTGTAGCTTATATACCACATTTTTTTTTTTTGCTGACTCTTTCTTAATTTAAACCAGTTCAACCCCGTCTTTTTTTCTTTTATATTAAATCCCACGTCATCACTTTTTTCAGTCTGGTTTTTTATACACTGATGTTGCTTTGATATTCACCCTAAATTCTTGCCGTATTCGTACACCACATTAAAACGTTGTTATTATTCAATAAATTTGGATCTATCCCTCTATGTAACAGCAGCAAAGGCTACTGCGGCTGCTGCAGCGGCTGCTGCAGCTGCTGCTGCAGTGGCTGCTGCAGTAGCTGCAACAGCGGCTGCAACAGCAGCTGCAACAGCGGCTGCAACAGTGGCTGCAACAGCGGCTGCAACAGTGGCTGCAACAGCGGCTGCAACAGCGGCTGCAACAGCGGCTGCAACAGCGGCTGCAACAGCGGCTGCAACAGCGGCTGCAACGTCGCGTCACCACCCCTTCCATATTGCCCGTATTGGACCAAGTTGGACCAAGTTGAACCACTTTGGACTGCGTTGTATCGTTTGTTGGACCACGTTGGAGTGCATTGGACCACTTTGGACTGCGTTGGACCACGTTGAACTACATTGGACTACTAATTGGATTGACAATCAATGTGGCCCAAAATGGTCCAATTAACTGTCCAGTACAGCCCAATGCAGTCCAACATGGTCCGATGAGGTCCAAGAATGGTTAATCGATCAGTGTGGAAGTGGGTTGTCATGTCAGCGGTAACTTACGATGCAGTGCACACTGTCAGCGGAGCTGCGGTGACGTCCCCACTCGCATACCCCCGGTAGAGGCACCCGAATTCCTGCAATATTTGTAAAAATGTATTTATTGTATTGCTAAACTTCCAACTTGCATTTGGCAAACTCTGGCTGCATCAGTAACACCAAAATCTGAAATGATGGGTCTTGGGTTTCAGGTTTCTTTGGAGGACCACCTTTTACACTTTCACTACTACAGACACCGCCGCGCTGCAATCAAGATCATATCGGTGCCCTGGGTTTAAATAAGGTTACGTTTTATGGCAAGATATATCGTTTTATTTATCTGTTTACAACATCTTATCTACAAAAGCTACGCGATTCAGCAAGGCAGTTTAGTACGGCGGGGAAGAATGGTTCCTCAACATGTTCGATTAAGTAAAGCTTCTTTTCCCTCCAGGGTACGTTTTCGTTTGTCAAAATTTCAAGTTGGTCTGTAAACACGTCCATTATGTTCAGATAGAACTTTGGAAGACGGAAGTAGCTTCGTCGTATATTTAAACATATTTCGTTTAGGAAACAAATAAGACCCTTCGATGCATGTTCGATTACAGCCGCCCTTAAATAACTTTCTGGTGCGCGAAGTATACGAATCTTTTCCTTGTAAGCTTTAACATGATCATTCAGAATACGTATCGAGCGATCCATGTCATCTTCGTTGTCGGTACCTTCACCATCGCTATCCTCACTATCGCTAGTATTTCCACCATCTGTGTCCATCGTATCATCCGAGTCCTCTTCTGACTCGTCTATCCCATCTGCATCCACCACATCATCACCTATCTTTTCGCCATTTCTCATTATCTGATGATAACCCTCACTACTGTCCTCATCTTGCTGATCACTTTCCTCGTCACTGCTTGCCTCCGCCCACTCCTCCCACAGAACGTCAGTTTCTTCATCACTTGTGTCTGTGTCCCAATCTTCTTCATCTTCACTTTCTGTGTCCCAATCTTCTTCAATTTCCGAGTCATGAAAGCTGTACTCATTATGTCTCCCGGACTGTTTACCGCATTTATCTGTAACTTCAATTACACCTTCATAAGCCACATTGTGGTTGTGCGGTACTTCTAGACGCCCATTTAAAGTTGTTGTAACAGCTGTAGCGGAACAACTCTTCACGAAACATTTCCAATATCTTCTATTGTTTCTATGTAAACGGTGGTAAAATGTTTGTCCGTCCAGTAGAAGTTTCTCACCTCCCTTTTGCAGTCGTACAACTTCAGCCGACATAATTGGCACAGTAACAATGAAAGGTGATGCGACGATCTTCACTCGTCCACTGCCAGTGCTAGACTGACCAAAAGTAATGGTATCAAACAGGGGCCCAATGAGACCTAACGCGTTGCGTCAAACACCCCAAGCACCTGCGTCAGTGACTGTAACAGCGGCTGTTCCAGCAACAGCGGCAGTGGTAGCCGCGTGTAAGCGCGCGCATGGGGGGGGGGCTGCACTGCACGACCTGGTCGCTAGATGCTGACCATGCATGCTCGCGGCAGAGACTATTCACGACAACCACCCGATGCATCAATCTCGAAACCGTTTAAGATATTCAGCATGAGTCAGGGTGGCCGAGTGGTCTAAGGCGCCAGATTTAAGCTCTGGTCCCGCGTTGCTCTGCGGGGCGTGGGTTCGAATCCCACTCCTGACATTTTCATTTTCATGCTCACATGGAGGGAGGATGTGTGTGTGTGTATGACCTGAGTCGACCTCTCTGTAACGGCCGCTGCAGCAGCCGCAGCGGCTGCAGCAGCACCAGCCACCCCACAGCATCCTCCCCCCTACCCCTCCGGCGAAAGTTGCGCCGGTAAGGTAGGCAACCAAACGTACACCTAGAGTGGTGACACGCGCACCGTGGCGCGGTACCGCTGACACGAGGTGCCAGCGCCAGCACCAGCGCCTGAGGGGTAGGCAGCCAAACGTGCACCAAATGGTGCAGAGGGGTTGCACCATTGAATGGTGCTACACCAGTTACACCAAGTCCTGATTCCCGCCTTCTTCTCTCTCTGTTTATTTCTTTAATTCCTGCCATTTGTGGCTATCATATCACCACTACCAAACAAAACAAGTGAAAAATTCAACAAGCGGTTGTGCGTACTGTGATATGACTCATTCATTTACTATTTATAACTGTTGTTGTTTGTTTGAAAATAAATTCTTTGTTGATTTGATGAATTTTGTTTAAAAATACTCTTGTGTTCGTTTTATTCCGAACGTTTCACAGTCCCATTACCAATTTGGAAGCATATGTACACATTCAAAATACCCACGCTTAACCGGGAGGGATTTTCATGCGCGAAGTTTTGTATTCTGATGTTAGCTACATGGGCGTTAAAGTGAGAGAGACAGAAAATAACGTCAGCGCCTCCTAGCGGGAGTCGGGTGCGGTTGGTCTGGCAGCCGGCGGAGACGCACCGCAGTCCGCATTAGATCTCGCAATGCAGTCTGCAACGCCGCCCGCAAGAATAAGCGCCCAGGTGAAAAGCGTGATCGTGAGCCAGTGTCAGCTGCCGACCAAGGCCCAGTCATCTGGGGCACCAGGAGGACGAAAGCCACCTCGCCTACCCGGGAAGAACGTTCCCAAGGACAGCCAGGGTGTCAAGGCGTAGAAGTGCCGCCGGTGCGGCAACTTAACCCAACGCCCACCACGACCAAGCGAGGGCCCTCTCTGCTATGCTTGCTTCCGGCGCCTACAATCGACGGAAGAAGCGCGAAATAGCCGGATGAGCACAGCGGGTTGCCTACCCGAAGTACCCGTAAGGCGCCATGTTAATTTTAACCCCTTGTAAATTTTTCCTAAGGGCAAAAATTTTTGTTCCTTCGGGCGAAAACCTTTATTTAGGTCCCAACTACCGATGTGCCGAAGGGCATCGCATTACTCCGATTTGCAGGGTACAGCCTATTTCTCTGACGTACACCGGGCACTATAAGCAAATCTGAAGCCCCAGCCTCAGGTGCGATGCTCGCACCCAATGACAATGTGACGACATAGCCATCCGCACGGCCCTTGCTCTGAACCTCACTACTGATGTCCGTGCATACCTCCGCATCATCAACCGGATGGCGCAGGACATCAAGAATCAGGATGCAACTATCCAGAGCCTGCGAAATGACCTAGACGAGCAGTACAGGCTGCATCACAGCTACCCTGCGGTCAGCACTGCAGCAGAACGACTGTCTGTGAAAGACGCTCTATGCAACGACCCTCCAATGGGAACTGGTGGTGAGGAGGCAACAGGCAGTGGTCCAACCATGGGCCCCCTCTTCGCCAGCTTTGACCAACTATTCCGAGACAATCCTCAGGCAACTGAGAATGAACTTCTGGAAATAAGTCACGTTAAAGAATGACTTGTTTCATAAACTCGTTTTCATAATTTCCTTTACACAATTTAGTTTTATCAGACTTGTGACAACCCTGTAACCCCTTGTTTGAACACGAAGTTGCTCTCATACTCCTTTTGTCAACAGCACGTCGGAAGAATCTTTGCACTGAAGAGGAAATGATGCAGAGTACGGACAGACTGTGTTTGGAAGTTCTACAAGCATTGTCTGCAGAAGATGGGGATGGCTGGATACCAATAAGGGTGATGGCAGGACGGCTTCAAGGTTTACTGACACAGCGTGATTATAAACTCTTGAAGCTGTTGAAATCTATGGTGCAGTCCATAGCAAGGCTACTCAACCAGGACAGCCCCTTGTTCTTCAGGGATGAGAGGATCATAACAATGCCGCTAGTCCATACCCTTATCGCAGATAAAGAGTTCAGGGCATCCTCTGTTAAGCAGCTGCTGGAGATGATTGGAGGAGAATTCGCCAATAATCATGTTCAAATTTTTTTTATCCGCTTTCATGAAGAGGCTACATGACAGTGTCTCCTTGTTTAGGCTGTCAAACCTGGAGGCTAGATCTCAGCCCCAACCAATTCACCAGAACACCCAGAAGAGGAAGTGCCTTGTCTTCTATTTAGCTGGATGGATGCTATAAAAGCTTAAGAAGACGTGCTGGAAACAAATAAAGAACGTTAAGTTTACAAGCTGGTATAAGTGCATCAAGGATTTCTTTATTGAGAGTGGCAGCCAGGCTGAGAATGTAGAAGAGAAGAGCACCAGAGACTGGGTTGACAGGAAGAACAGAGGCGGAAAGAAGGCTGATGGTGAAGTAAATGGGCTGTCTGTCCCCAGTCTAGCTGCATTTGAATTTTTTTGGAGACTTGACTGCATTGTCCAGTCCTTTGAGGCTCGATGCGGTTTCACCACAAAGCTCACCAAGGAGGCTATGATCAGCAAAGCTTATGATGATGTCCATCTGTTGGAGCTCTGGAGTCAGCTGGTCCCAGAAATAGCAGAGGCTGACAGGCAATCGTTCCTGGAATTCTTTCTGGGCCTCTACCAGAAATTTGCAGGGCATGCAAATGACAAGCGGATTGAAAGGAGCTTGGCCAAGAACACGTCAGTTGCCACTCGCACCGATCTGAAGAGGAACAGCACCAACAGCACAGCTCCACAGCTGCCAGTCGCACTGAAAGGAGAAGAAAAAAATTAGTAATTAGTAACTCAGGCTGACTTCTGCTCATAAATATCGCCAAGTCTGTCACTTGCTTGATATTTGTAGTCTCATTTTGTGTCAGAGATTATATCTCTTTATTTCAAGACTATAATGTATAAACTTTGCTGATAAGAGTCAATAAGTAAGTCAAATTTCTCGAAACCTTTCCAATTAATTTGGAGAGAACATTGCTGAGTTCTCTTTATAATTGTGGAGTGTTCTCTGTTCCTACTACTTGGGAAAGTCCTGTGAACACTGGAACTTTTTTGGCTGAGCGATTAGCGAAACCCATTACTCCACTGACCGAAAAAGTTTCATTCTCAGTTTGTCTGTTTGTGTGTTTGTTTGTTTGTCTGTATGCACGATAACTCGAGAAGGGATTGAGTTAGCGATCTGGGAATTTCAGGGTCGTTTTGTATCATATAAAGACAGATCAAGTTCGAAGATGAGCATTCTAGCTCAATAATTGACTTTTTGAAAAATCAAAAACCATAGGTGGCAAAAGGAATTCTTTGCAAATATTTTTTATGAGTGCCTTCGGGGTAACTCGTCAGAGTAGAGTCCTTTAGGCGAAAACTTCGTCCGTTTTGCTCTGTCTTGTACCGTTTCGGCGCTATGGGGCATTTCTTGGCGAAAACAACGCGAAAAAGGCAAAATGGTCTATTAAATCGTGAAAAAGGCTTCATGTCACAGAATTGTAAAGGGAGTAATTGTTAAATCTTATAGGTTTATGGCTCTTCAAGGATTAAATAATAGGATTCACTAAGATAAGTTTTGAGTCTGTATGTCTCCACCATTGTTACACACAGTTAAACACTCAGTACAGACAGGATACAGTAACACAAAGAACAAGAAGAACACATTAGTACCAACATGGCATGTGAATCTTAAGATCAATTATACGAACATAAGTTTACATCAACACTCCCCTTTGATCGTAGTTTCATAATTAAACTAGCTATTTGTACGCCAGACCACGTCTCGCGTAACAGGCTTCGCGATATCTCACGAAACACTGTTACGCTGCGACGCGCCTGGCACACATATAGCTAGGCCTGCGGCGCTGACACCCGAGACGGGGTAATAGGAGTGTACATACAATTTTTCGAAATGAAGTTTTTTTAACGATTTAATCGACCATTTGATCATTTTCACGTCATTTTTGTCAAGAAATGCCCCCTAGCACCTTAACGGTACAAGATAGAGACAAACGGACGAAATTTTCGCCCGTAGGGCTCTACTTTCACGGTTTACCCCTTACGAACCCATAAAAAAAATATTTGATAAGAATACATTTTGCATCCTGTAGTTTTTGATTTTTAAAAAAGGCAATTTTTTTAGCTAGGGTGCTCATCTTCGAACTCGATCTGTCTTTATATGATACAAAACGACCCTGAAATTCCCGGGATCGCTCTCTCAATTCTTTCTCGAGTAATCGTGCGGACAGACGGACAGACAGACAAACAAACAGAATGAAACTTTTCCGGTCAGTGGAGTAATTGGCTTCGCTAATCGCTCAGCCAATCACATAGGTAAATCACATAGTTAAACCCAAACAGCTTACAAAGTTTTGAGTCTTCACTCTATTAAGACCTTTGGTCAGTAGGTCAGCAACGTTCTCTTGCTTGCTGGCCATTTCTGGTACATTCTTCTTAGAGGGAGGTCTGGAGAAGAGTGCAAAATTAGTATAGTAATGAAAAATCTAGCTTCATATAAGTTGTGAGGGTACAGAATATCCCTCACCTCTGTAAATACTTAGTTGAATTCTTGAGGATTCTGTCCGTGACCCATTTCCTCATGAGCCAGAGCTGGTCTGTACGGAATTGGTCAGGTGTCTGGTCACTTTCTGATGACTTTTTGGCATGACTGTCACTGTGAGAATCACCTTAGTCAACATTGTCATGATCCTTAATTACATTTTTCTCACCCTCCTCAACTGGTACCTCATTATCACTATCTTCGAACTGATCACTGTCATTTTCATCAACAGAACCAGACCTTTCTTTGGTTAAATCAACAGTCTTGACTGGTTCAATTGGTAACATGGCTATGCAAAACAAAGCAACAAAGTTATTAAATAGAAATTATGCACACATATTTAGCAAGATAAACAATGTGTGCTCCCACAATGTTGTCTTCAGTTAGCTTCACTTCTTCAGTTGTCTTCACTTCACTTTGGCCTGGCATGGCCCAGCACGCTTGAGGGGTGTAGATACCGCGTGCTATTGCAAGATGTGGACATTATTTAAATTTTTTGAAAACATTTTCGATATATTTCCGAATGATTTACTACATAATAAAGACATATAACCGGCGGACTACTTTTTGGGGCGCGGACGGACGCTGACGTTGCGCTGCTTCTCTGACCGGGCTGGCGCCTGGCGCAGCTCTGTTGTCAGGTAAAATTAAGAACTGGGCGTCTAAGAAGGGGGCATTAGAGGAATAACGGTTACTTTTAATTACAGGAAAAGCATGAAACATCGAAATATCACTCCAGAGGCCCGCAGTGGTACCGAAGAGTTGTGCATTCCTCCGAGAGATGGCGCTGCTGCCATGGAGGCCGACCAATCACGGCACAGGCTGCGTTTCGCCGGGAAACAATCGACGCCGTTTGTTTCTAATTTGTGTTAGATAAAATCAAGCATTCTAGGCGAATTCTGCTACATACACAATTCCCAACAGAGTGGAGTTCCAAGTTTGAAGCAATCTTTCAGTCAATCAATTCAGGTTTGCCATAGTTCAGGGATATTCCTGTTTGACCAAAGAAGAAAAAAAAAATTAAATCATCTACTTTAAGCAAATCAAAGTTTTGTGATAAAGAGAACCGGAGTCATTTGATCCTTTTGTTTCATACATGTGTTTAACCTTTTTTTGAGAGAAGACCTAACTAACTTTTTAATTTTATCTTTTTCATATTCTTACAGAAATGGCAATTTACTACCTTTTTACCCCAAAAGATGGGATCATCCCTTGCGTCCTTTGGGTCGTCAATAGGCCCACTGCAGGACGTGACAAACAGCCAAAATTCTAATACTGATACAATTTATAAGAACCTAACTGTGGTGGACATGAAACCAGAAAGAAAAGGAAAGAAATTTTTGGGCAGCAAACTCTTTACTATCACGGAGGAGGGGGAGAAGAGTAGTTTTCAGGATGAGAAGAGTATTCATAAAAATGATTATGAGGACAATGTAAGCTAAGTTCTTCAAAGTATACAATTTCAAATTAAAACCTGTAAAAAATGTTCAAAATCAATGTTTCCAGTTCAGTGACTCTTCACCTTCCAAGGTCCCCACAACTGAAGACAAATTCACTGCAGCACAGAAGAGGCAAAAGGAAATTGCTAAGAAAAGAGAGGCACAGTATGCTGCCATAGCAGGCAGAGTTAAGGTGGACATGGCAAAAACTACACCGAATATAAAACCCTTTCCAAAACCCTTGCCAACACAAGAAGAAAAGGAGAGAGAAATTATTGATTAGCTCCTAGGGGAGGAAGACCGCTTCATGTATGCAGCCCTATCGCTGGTACAACCTTTGCGTCATTTGTCTCTCCCAAAGGCTCGCAACGTTTTACTACAGGTGCATCAAGTTGTATTTGCGACTGCCAAGCAGCTATGATTCAAAATTGTGCTCAAGCTGTGTAAGTGGCAGACACAATCAAGACCAATGATGCAAAGTACCACCTTACAGCAGATATTCAGGTATGAAATATTATAGATTAGATTTCGATGCCTCCTAACGACAAAGTCCAAAGTTTTGCGCTCCCGTTACACAAAGTTCGATCTGCTTTCCGTCGCGCTCTGCAACTCGGTCTTATTATATTTATATTTTTGGTGGGTCTAGGACAACTCGTCCCGGCTGACTCGTACCCGGCCCAATAGGTCCCGAAGTTATCCCGTCCCGACCCAAGTGGTCCCCATCCTACATCGTCCCCATTTTCAATTTTAAAATGGCACAGTTTTTTTGCTATTTTTAATTGATATAAGTAAGACACTCAGAGAATCAA
>NW_026267623.1:66857-69495 GCF_000697945.3 Frankliniella occidentalis
TTAAAATAAACGAAAAAGGGTACTACTCGTTGAAAAGTAACGGAAGGGTGCCGAATTTCGGAAAACACCTCCTCATAAAAGTTGTCGGGCAGGTCAAAACACCTCTGAGCCACCCTGACCGATCAAAGTCCGTCGGACCCTTCTCGAGTTATATCGGCAAAACTACTTTCCGCAGATACCCGTCCGAATTGCTCATACAAGGCGGCAGAATAGGTCGGGAGTGTAAGCGGTGCAAATACGCGCGCCACCAAGACCTATCGTCCGCCGCAAACCGCGTGTCGATATCTAATACCGTTTACGAGAAAACTCGTTTTTTTCCGAACGGAGTAGTACTCGTTTTGAACAAGTGCCCCTCCGTTACGCCCTGGTGCTCGGATCGGCGCCGGAACAGGTTCGTTTATTGCGTATTGATGAGGCGGTCACTTTTGCATCTGAGGTGTTTTGCACTTAACCCAGCGGTTTGGCCGTTATTGCAAGATTAATCCCTTACGTCGTCGGCGGGTGAAGCCGCCGGCGCCGCTCACACCGAGGCCAGGGAGACTCGTCGTCAGAGAAGCGGCCGTGGCTCAGTGGATAGCGCTGCGGGTCCGGGGACCGCTCGCACGGCAGGCGTGGGCACGACTCCCGGTCACCACCAACATTTTTTTTTTTTTTTCCACGATCATACTTTGGAGCGGGCATTCGCGATGTTTGCAGGTTTTAAAGTGCGGGCCTGAGGGCGATATTCGGTGAAAGTGCAATGAGCAGGATTTACAAGAAGAGCTCAAAGTTTTGCACCGCTTTGCACTGTCATAATCTTCATACCCGCATCGATTGCGAAAGCGCTGTACTGCTACATTTCTCATTCGTTCTGCAGTCCCGCTCCCAGCCGAGCCGAGCACCTCATTTCGGTGCTGACCATCGCCCAGTGAACTGGTAAGTGGACTATGTGTATGTGTATTGTTCCTCACTAGTTTCCCCAAAATTTCGTCGTGATTTCGAAACGACTTTGCGAGTTTTATTACGATACTACACGGACATACGCACCCCACTCATCTCAGACGGCACTGTTTAGCTCCAAAGGAGTGCTCCCACCCCACCTCCCCCCTCTGCCTCTTGCCTGGCCGCCAGAGGTCTGCAACGGTCGGTCCAAAGCCAAAAATCGTCCCGGCAAGCGCGCTCTGCGTCGTTCCGTACCGGACCGACCGCCACGAGCCTGGCCGGACCCGGAGTCTTGCCGGGACCCGGCAAGCGCCTATGTCACAAAGAGAGGTGGGGAGCTATGATCAGCCAATCAGCGGGCTGGATTAGCGAAACGTAGTCTGCACTCTCGGGACCCGGCAGTCAAGCTCACCCAGAACGCGCTAACTGTCCGTGCGTGTGTCGCTAGAGGGAGAAGGGGTATCGTCGCGTCTTGGTTCTTACCGGGACTGCGGACCGACCGCTGCAGACCTCTGCTGGCCGCTGACCGGCCGGCGCTCGCTCTAGCCAGCGTGGCCAGTCGGCCTCGCTCGTGCTGGTGCAGCAGACGCGTCTATCACCGAGCGCGTCGAAGTCGTCGAAGTCTTCAAGTCGTCGTATTATTTCTAGTATTGGTGCCGCAGGTGGATATTTTGCCGTATTTCGAAAAGTGAAGTACTGCGGGTTGTGCGTGAGTAAACCCACTACAGTGTCGGCCTCACGTAAACAAGTACCTTTCGTTGTCTGCTAGCAGAACTAACTAGTTAGTTTTGCTCCCTTCTGTATCTTTATGATTGTGGGCATTTAGAAATGAGAAGAAATCAAAGATTTCTGATAGAACTGAGAGTGCAATGGTTTCGATTTGCTTGATTTCGTGAACCATACCTTTTTCTTTAATTAGGAATTCCCCAGAAGATCAAGCAACGCATTAGGACAAAAATTGAAAAGAATGTTGGGTAGCAATGATGAATTAGTGGCCAGCAAATTAGACCAACAATTAAGGTGTGTCAAACCACCTCTTTTTTAATATCTTTACTTTTGCACAAACATGTACTTTTTAAAATTGGTGCCTATCTTTGGCTGAGCGATAGCCAAGCCTATTACTCCAGTGATGATCAAAAAGTTTCGCGTCTGTCTGTGTGTCTGTGTGTTTGTCTGTCCGCACGATAACTACAAAATAAATAGAGACAGCGATCTAGGAATTTTAGGGTCGTTTTGTATTAGAAAAAGACAGATCGAGTTCGAAGATGGGCATTCTAGCTCAAAAATTGGATTTAAAAAAAATCCAAAACCACAGGTCCCGAAAGTGATGTTTTCCAAAAATATTACTCATCCAAGTAGAGCCCTCTGGGCGAAAATTTCGTCCGTTTGGCAGTATCATTAACCGTTTAGGCTCCACATGGACTTTTTGACGAAAATAAGCGAAAAAATGTACAACCCTGCATGTATAGTCGAAGTGACGGGAAGTTGACGGGCCGGAGGCCCGTATCTTTGTGTTCATATTTGCGATTCCCGACTCGGGTGTCAGCGCCGCAGGCCAAGGTAGATGTATGCCAGCCGCGTCGCAGCGCAACAGTGTTTCGTGAGATATCGCGAAGCCTGTTAGGGATCGTACGCAAACCACGTGACGGGTTTCTGGCGGGTTTTGACCACCCCCCTCCCCCCCTGTGGTGGTCTGTGGTGGTTCGGGGACCCCCCC
>NW_026267623.1:69545-70152 GCF_000697945.3 Frankliniella occidentalis
CCCCCCCCACCCCCACCCGGGTTGTCGTGTAACGCACGACGTCCATGGGTGACTCGGCGGCCCAGCCAGCCCCAGCCTGCCGTTGCCCAGCTGGGACCAACAATGGTTTGGGACCAGTTGGCCGCCTCAGTGGGCTGAGTTCAAAATTCGACCCGGGACGAGATAGGGTCGGGACGTATTGGGCCGGGTACGAGTCGGCCGGGACGAGTTGTCCTGCTCCCATTTTTGGTAATAATGCCGGTAAAAAAAGTAAAAGCTGCTGTCTGTTTATGAAAGATAAAAGAACAACATACTGTAAAGAAAAAATAGACCGTTGCGACGGCAATTTGGCAACACCGCAAAATTTCCTTTCAAATGTAATCTGGGCATGTTTCTGAAAAAAGTCCAACACTCGGACATAGTAAAGTTTCTAAGGAATCGAGTGGTGATGAGAAATTTTGTTGACAAACACTCCAAATCATCCAAATGGAGAAGAGAAAATCCAGTGTTGCCATGTTCCGGGCGCAACGGTCTATTGAATGCTACAACAACAAAACTGCGGTAGAGCTCTAAACTTGGGTCTCCCGAGAGCGGCCAAAAGCAGATCGGACTTTGTGTAACGGGAGTG
>NW_026267623.1:77421-78069 GCF_000697945.3 Frankliniella occidentalis
GTTCGTGATCGCTCGAACACGAACATGAGGTGTTCGGATTCATTGGTTCCGCTGCCTCCATAACAAAGTCATCACTCGCACCGCATCTCAGAAGACATTCGTCGCCCCTAGTGGGTAGGCCGACCCGTCAGGCTGGTGAGTAACTTAATTGCCTACCTCAACCTGCAAATGTGTCTGATTATTGTTTTCAACAACTCTGGCGCCCTCGGAGCGCCTCTGAAAATCGGGGAAAAATCGTGGGTGACCCTGGGGGTTCCCCTGAGGCGCCGCGGGGGTGTAACCGCCCGGGCGGGTCACCCCTGCCCCGCCAGGGGGTTGTTTCCCCCCCCTGGACGACTCCAGGCCACGAAGGCAGTCGTGGCCAGGTGCCGTCTCGGCGAGGAATCCAAGTCCGTGGGCCCGGCCGGGTGACCGGAAAAATCGGGGAAAAATCGTGGGTGACCCTAGGGGTGCCCCTGAGGCGCCGCGGGGGTGGAACCGCCCGGGCGGGTCACCCCTGCCCCGCCAGGGGGTTGTTTTCCCCCCCTGGACGACTCCAGGCCACGAAGGCAGTCGTGGCCAGGTGCCGTCTCGGCGAGGAATCCAAGTCCGTGGGCCCGGCCGGGTGACCGGAAAAATCGGGGAAAAATCGTGGGTGACCCTAGGGGT
>NW_026267623.1:78119-81619 GCF_000697945.3 Frankliniella occidentalis
CGTGGCCAGGTGCCGTCTCGGCGAGGAATCCAAGTCCGTGGGCCCGGCCGGGTGACCGGAAAAATCGGGGAAAAATCGTGGGTGACCCTAGGGGTTCCCCTGAGGCGCCGCAGACCCCACCCAGGACCGCGCGCAGCAAAGGCAAGAAGACCAACGACCCACCACGCCCAGCAGGGGACCTGGACACACTGATCCAACTGCTGACCCTCCAGTTTCTGGGGGCTCTGGCAAAAACCTCACCGTATGTTAGGCCTAAAAAACCTAAGAAACCTCCTTTTAAACCAATGTCGAAATAAAACGGCGGTCATATTGCCCGTAGATACTCTATAGAGTGGAGGGGAGGACCCAATAACCGGCCATAAGGGTCAAAAAAAAAAAAAAAAAATCATTCTTGTTGAATTGTTTGAGTGTTAAAATGACTGCTTCATTGCAATCAATGCCAGCGGACATTTTCTTGCTATTGGCACAGTATCTGCCAGGAAACGACCTGATTGCTCTTAGCCAATCGTGTCACGCAGCAAGAGTTGTCTATCTTTTAGGCAACAATTTTTGAGGAACTCGGACGTTCTGCTTTGAACTTGCGGCCGAGTCCCAACTTTTCCCGCTAGCTAAGGTGACCTGCGCCCGTCTGACGATACAGGGAGACAGGCAGAAGAGGGATTGGAGATTAAAAAGGGTTCTGGACGCCTTCAAAAGCGTGCCGGAACTCATATTAATTGACATTCCCGATAATTTGCCTGGCCTGACTACCTATGTTTCAGAAAGGAAGCAGGAGAGTTCAGGTTCCTCTTCACCCATTGGTATGAGAACTGAACTCAGCCTCAACTGGCAATTTTTTTAAGCTGTCGGAGTCAACTCTGACGGCGTGGCCGGGCCTTGCACTACCGCCCGGCCACACAAAAAGTCACAACACTTTCCGGCATTTAGCAGGATAGCAGATTATTTTCGATTCCCAAAAGCGATAGAAGTTATATCAAATATAAACCTATTGCCGACATGCACAGACCCTCCCGCGCGGCCTGGTTGGCGAGACGAATCGATTGATGTATGTAAAGTCTAAATTCAATGGTCTCAATATCCCCGCTTCGCACTCACCGAAATAGGGATATCTTTCAGCTAGATAGGAGAAAGGGGCGCTTAATCACTCTGGACAGATAATGCCACCCTTTCTCATTCTAATCCCACCCACCACCCTCCTACTCAATACCAATGCAGGTCGTACACAGCCCCATTGGCCGATGGGGTAGAGAGGGGATTCAGGTAGGCCTATTACGTCAGCCCAGGCCATTGTCATCTCACTCCCCTGACACGGCTCCCTTGGCCGATGGGTTAAAGAGGGTGTTGGGGTATGCCTGTTACGTGAGCTAAGGCCTAAGTCATCCTGGTCCACTGTCATGGCCCCCTTGGCTGGTGGGGTAAGGAGGGCTTTGGGTTAAGCCTGTTACGCGGTACATCGCCTTAGTCATCCTGGTCCCCTGTTACGGCTCCCTTGGCCGATGTGTTAAAAGGGGGGGTGTGGATAGGCCTGTAACGTGAGCTAAGGCCTTAGTAAGTCTGGTCCCCTGTTACGGCTCCCTTGGCCGATGTGTTAAAAGGGGGGGTGCTGGTAGGCCTGTTACGTGAGCAAGGGCCTTAGTCATCCCGGTCCCCTGTTACGGCTCCCTTGGCCGATGTGTTAAAAAGGGGGGGGGGAGTAGGCCTGCTACGTGAGCAAGGGCCTTAGTCATCCCGGTCCCCTGTACGGCTCCCTTGGCCGATGTGTTAAAGGGGGGGGGGGGGTGGATAGGCCTTTTACGTGAGCTAAGGCCTTAGTCATCCTGGTCCCCTGTTTTTTGCCCCTTGGCTGGTGGGGTAAGGAGGGAGTTGGGTTAACCCTGTAACGCAAGACAGGGCCGAAGTTAACTAGAGATGAGCGAACAGTTCGAATTCGATCGAACTCGAACGAACATCGAGCTGTTCGTGATCGCTCGAACACGAACATGAGGTGTTCGGATTCGATCTGTTCGAACACTTCTCGAACAGAAGTTCGTAGGCGAACAGAATTCAAGTATATTTCAGAAAGACGCGTCAAAAATGGTCGTAATTAAGGGGGCAATGGCAGGCTAGTAAATTAATACAATTTTAAACGTTCACGAAACTTTTGTAATCCACCATAAAGAACTTTTGTAACTTATAAGCAAAAAACAAATTTCTAGAATTGTTCGTGTTCGGATCGAATTTGAACATTAAACTGTTCAGTTCGGTTCGTTCCAAGAAAAAAATGGTTGTTCGTGTTCGTGTTCGTTCGAAGATTTTTAGACCAAATTTGTTCGAGTTCGTTTAAATTCGAACCGGGCTGTTCGCTCATCTCTAAAGTTAACCTGGTTCCTTGGTGCGGCCCACTTGGCCGATGGGGCGTAAGGGGGTTGGGGCCTTCTTCTGCTGTGCCCAGCTTTGCCGTTGGGTTCACTGTGAGAAATATATTTGTACATGTACGATATATTTTGTAATTTGCCATTTACAATACGAGTCGTACATGTACAACCTCCCGCTGTCGCTCGATATTCGATTCCAAGTCGATACATAGGGCTAGTAAATTGTACAATTTTAGATTGTACTTGTACGACTTTTTCCATGGAAAATTTTCCTGTACCCGGTACGACAATTTTTCACAGTGTTAAGCCTGTTACGCGACCCAGGGCCTAAGTCATCCCGGTCACTTTATATGCCCCCCTTGGCCGTTGGGTTGGGCGTAGACGTGTCCTGAGTCATCCCGGTGGCCCCCTTGGCCGATACGGTAAGTGAGGATAGGTTAAGTTAGGTTAGGTTAATGCAGTCATTTTCCAAAAACTTTGAACGCCTGTAACTTCTAGACCGTTAGAGATACGGCTCTGAAAATGAAATTTTGTTGGAGACGCACCTTCACTACCCCGGCCACTCTACTTTAGCGAGACGAATCGATTGATGTATATGAAGTCCAAATTTGGTGACCCAGGCCCAAAATCGCACGAGCGGGTTGCCTACCTAAGGATTTTGAACGCTTCTAACGCCTAAACGGTTTGACCTACAGAGTTGGGGTTGTGATGACGGCTCATATTTTTGGACGGCGGTTCCAAATATGGTACTATACGTTCAATTGGCCGTTACACCGATATTGGGCCTTGCAGACCTTATAGTAATACTCTGCGGGAGGAAATATACCACCTTTTCCGTTTACATTACCTTTAAAGGGGGCTTTTATCTCCCCCAAATTTTTTTTTTTGTAAATCTGTCAATAAAATAGTTTCTGCGCCACTGTAGGTGTGGATGGAACCTGAGGTTATATTTCTCATCACAAGGGATGGTTTAACACCTTAACAATATTCAAATGAAATGAACTTAACTTTGAAGACGTCCTAAGTGTGTACCTTTATTTTCATAGGATATCTTCTTTTAAAGTTAACGCGCAGGATTTCTTCGGAGAAAGTGGTGATAAAAAACTGGCCAATAGCTTATTGTTTTAGTTCATCAAGGACTACAGA
>NW_026267623.1:88038-88642 GCF_000697945.3 Frankliniella occidentalis
CCCTAAGGGGTAGCCCGTCAAAGTCGAAAATAAAGGCCCCGACAAATGCTGAGAGTATGTCAAATTTTTGGGCCGGAAGGCCCTGTTCCCGAATACCCGCCCATTAACTCGTCTTGGGTGTCAGCGCCGCAGTCCCAGCTATATATGCGCCAGGCGCGTCGCAGCTTAAGAGTGTTTCGTGGAATATCGCGAAGCCTGTTACGCGAGACGTGGTCTGGCGTACACATAGCTAGGATTTGTACGCCCAATTCAGGAGTTATTTGCCCCTAGATCCGCGCCTACCCCTGTAACACTACATTTTATTTTTAGAGATTTTGACCTTAGATTCCACGTAGTTTTCTACGTGGACGCAACATTGCTGATATGTTGGCCAGACTAAATCACGCAGGGGGTACAAATCGATCTGTGTGGTTGTTTTTGTGTAGTAGAAATGTGAAACTTTGTGTCCAAGGAATAGTTCAGTCCAGAGGTGCCCTCGGTACCGCCCGGTTACTCAAGGGTACTCTTGATTCAACAAGCTGGGCCCGCTCTTCCGCCAAACCAAGTTGCCAGCTCCGCTTCGCTCCACCGGCAACTCGGTTCGGCAGGGAGCGGGCCCAGCTTG
>NW_026267623.1:88692-92931 GCF_000697945.3 Frankliniella occidentalis
ATTTTTATTTTTCAAAATTCAGTAAAACCCCTACGTTAATCTGTAGTCCTTGATGAACTGAAACAAACAAGCTATTGGCCAGTTTTTTATCGCCACTTTCTGCGGAGGAATCCTGCGTGTTAACTTTAAAAGAAGATATCCTATGAAAATAAAAGTACTGTACAATCTTAGGACCTTATCAAAGATAAGTTCATTTCAATCTGATATTGTTAATGTGTTAAGCCATCCCTTGTGTTAAGAAATATACCCTCAGGTTCTATCCCTACAGTGGCTCAGAAACTAATTTTATTGACAAATGTCCCAAAAATGCATTTTGGGAGGAAAAAGCCCCCTTCATAGGCAACTATTACCAACTATTACGTCTCTATTACCTATCTATTACCTTTCTATTACGTCTATTACCTGACTATTACCAAACTATTACCGGACGGGCGACCCGACTATTACCTGAGTGGAAACCCCCTCGTTGTTGACAATACTGGACTTGGCCATCGTGAACGCTACCCATTTAGCTTTTGTACAAGCAGTGATACTGGAAGTATCACCTGCTAAAAATAAATAAGGGGCGTAAAACAAAGAAATTTTGCAAAGAAAATGTCACTTATGGAATCAGCACCACTAAAAACCACTGCAAACCAAATTTCAGCTCGATCCAACCTAGCAAAGACTTTTGTCGTGGTTTGGAGGTCAAATCTCCCACTGTGCGGCGGTTCTACAGCACGCGGCGCTGGTCCATCCCCAAGGACGCGTCGTGGGCCCCCTACGAGGATTATCTGGAGCAGCATGGTGCGCGGGTGTGGCGCCAGCCGCTGGGGCTCCATCAGTATCAGGCCTTTGTGGCGCCGCTTTCTGACGCTGAGGACGCGACGTTCCGGCGGCGGCACGCTCGCATGAGTGCGCCGCGACATGTTCCGCAGGCTTGGTGGACCCAGGCCTGCACTGGTGCAGTGCAGCGGCGGGTTGAAGCTCGGCGCGCTTTTCGTCGGGGCCGCACACCGGCGTCGTATGAGGGAGGACCTTGTTCGGGTGTCTGCGGACGCCGATCGTATCATTCAGCATGCTAAGCGGGACAGCTGGAAGGGACTTTGTCTCTGGCCTTTTCCCCGCCAAGGACAGTATGAACGTCTTGTGGCGTATGGCTCGAAGCTACAGCAACCAGCCCAGCCCAACCCCTCCAGGGGCGAATGGCTAGAGGATTTCTTGGCTAAGTACTCGCCGGAAGGCATGGAACCCCCTCCCGGAGCGATTCTGCCCGCAGGGCCCCACGCGGGCCGAATATGAATTTGAACCCCCCCCCCCCCTTTCACAGTTACGGCGGTGCTGAACACGGCCCCAGTGATGGACGAGGTGACAGCTGAAGTGCTCCGGCACCTCTCTCCAGACGCCCTCGCCTGCCTGACGGCCCTCTACTACTTCTGGTGGCGCCGCATTTTGGTGGTGCCCATTAATTGGCCGGGGGAGGACCCTGACTCTGCGTCCTCGTACCGGCCGATCGCTCTGGCCTCGGTCTTGGATAAAGTCTTTGAGAGCATGATTCAGCCGCGCCTGGAATGGTGGGCCGATTCGCGGGGGTTGTTGAACCCTGCTCAGAGCGGCTTCCGGAAGGGCATGGGCACGGCCGACTCGGTCGGCTCCTTCCTGACCTCCGTGTATGACGCACGGGTGGAGGGGCGCATTGTGGCAGCCTTCTTCGCTGACGTGGAGGGCGCCTATAACTCTGTTCGCCCGGGACTGGTGGTGCAAGGACTATTTGTTCTACTATATTCTCTCCTTAACTCGTCTTGGGTGTCAGCGCCGCAGGCCTAGCTATGTGTGCGCCAGGCGCGTCGCAGCGTAACAGTGTTTCGTGAGATATCGCAAAGCCTGTTACGCGATACGTTTTCCTCTAGCTCAAACCGTTGAGGCGCTAAAGGGTATTTTTGACGAAAATAAGCGAAAATTGTACAACCCTGTATGCTTAGCCGAGGTGACGGGCCGTTGACGGGCCGTAGGCCCGTATCATTGTGTACATTTTTCGACCACCCGACTCGGGTGTCAGCGCCGCAGGCCAAGGTAGATGTATGCAAGGCGCGTCGCAGCGTAACAGTGTTTCGTGAGATATCGCGAAGCCTGTTAAGCAAGACGTGGTCTGGCGTACATCTACCTTGTCTAAAAGGGCGATGGCCCAGTATTGTTGACAAAACTGGGTCTTGGCCTTGGCTCAGTGTTGCTGACAATACTGGGCCTCACTGACCATTGTCAACGCCACCCATCAGACCCCCCTCCTTGGCCATCGTGAACGCTACCCATTTAGCTGTTGTACAAGCAGTGATAATGGGAGTATCATCTGCTAAAAGGACTCTTCCTTAGCCAAAACGCTTTTACCAAGAATGACAGAAAAGGCAAAATCTGCTCAGTACAGCAAGAAAGGGCGTGGGCGAGGTGAGAAAGTTTCACCTTTGTGTCACTACCCCGCTTTTATTGCGTCGGTAGTTCTTGACCCTCGCTTTTTCTTACTGCTGAACACAGCAGATTGCTGAAGCAAAACCTTGACGGCGCCATCTTGAGGTCAGATAAGTGGAACATGCTGATGAAGAAGGTCTGCGGGCGGCTCGTCATAGGCCAGTCTATGAGAGCTGGCAACCTGGTCGGCATAAAGGTCAATGATTTTCTGGACATCTCGGTAGAAAAGGCGAATGGTAGTATTGAGGTGACAATACCAATAAAGGAACACAAGGTGAGCAGGTATAGGAAGGCCTTCCTTAGTGTTTCATTAGTGGATTTTCAGACCATCGTTTTGCCCATTGTCAACGCGGCACAGAAGCGGGAAAGTGATAATCCCCATGTCTTATGAAATTTCCGACATCATTTTCGAATAAGGTCTGGGCCGAAGTCAAAGTCAAACCACTTGAATTCATGAGCAAATTGGGTGCCACCGCGACACAGGGGGTAACCGAAGCCTCCTCCATCGACAAGGGTTCAACTGCAGCAGATAATGAGGCACCGCCACCTGGTGGAATGGGCGCAGGCGAAGATGGTGACGATACAGTGGCATCGTCACCGTCAGTTGTTCGGGACACACCATCACCCTGGCGTGCAAAATAGCTGGTAATGGTTTTCAACCGCTTGCGGTTCATCATGCTCATGGTGACCAGGTGTTAGGCCCTAAGCCTAAGCCCTGCACCCTGGACTACCGCCCTAGTCCAACCCAACCCCAACCCACCAATGAAGGCAAAGACGGAAGACAGAAAACAACAACTACGAGGCTATAAAAAATCCAAGCCTTGACAACTTTTGCGAACAGCGCCAGCCCTGCCTACGTCTCAAAACTCAAGCTCAGCCCCATCCGGTCAATAATAAAAACGGTAACTCTAGCTCCAAGCTCCAAACGCTTGCGCTTGCTTGCCGCTAACTTGTGCCTCTGTCCGCTGTCCGGTCCTGTCTTAATCGCGGGGCTCGAGGCGGAGAGGGGCGACGAGTGTAGTGTAGCGTAGCGAGCGAGTGTAAGCGGGCGAGCGAGGAGCGAGGCAAGCGACGCACGGCACGGCATCGGCGTGGAGGCTGGTGCTGTGGTGACTCGGCTTGGCTTGTGCGGGGCGGGGGTAAGGCGGGACGGGGCAGGGCAGGGTGCGCGCTGCGTTGCTGTGCCACGTGCTGCGCTGGCCGGTGGCCGGGGCCGTGGGCCGGGGCCCGGCCACTCGAGCTAAGCTCCACAGCGCACGCAACGCGCACCCTACCCCACCGCTGAACGCGCGAAGCCTGTTACGCGGGATAGCGTTCGAGGTAAGCTCCCTGCCCCCTGGCCCCCTGCTAGACACGTTGGCGTTGCAGGGAAACGCTAATACGGGAAATAGGAAATATCGCGAAGCCTGTTATGCGAGACGTGAACTGATGTATTGTATGCGTGCATCACTATGAGACTCCAGGGCACGGCTACTAGACCGAAGGAGAAGAACAATAATCGTCGGTACGGGGCGGGACTGGGGCTGGGCAGCGCCCGACGAGTTTTGTTCTTCTCCTTCTCCTTCCGGTCTAGCCGAGGGCCGAGCCCTATGGTGGAGTACCTAATAGATAGTATTTCTACATGCTTACAGTACAACTATCTTATTCTTTCTGTTATCTCTTTTTTCTTTTCTCTTTCTTTTCCTTTCCTCTTTCTCTCCCTCTCTCCTCTCTTTCCTTCTCCTTCCTCTTTCCCCTCCTCTTTTTCTCCTCTCCTCTCCCCTTTTCCTTTTCTCTCCTCCTCTCCTCCTCCTCGCC
>NW_026267623.1:92981-98142 GCF_000697945.3 Frankliniella occidentalis
CCGTCCTCTTGCATTACAATGTCGTCCTCGTCCTCGTCCTCGTCCTCGTCCTCGTCCTCGTCCTCGTCCTCGTCCTCGTCCATTTGTCCGTCAAAACCGTCATCACTGTCGTCATCGTCATCGTCAGACGAGTCCGGGGCGTGCTCACAAATGACACAGTCTACGATGGGATTTAGACAGGGCAAATCACAGTACATGCAAGGGTGAACATCTTCCGGAAACGTCCCATTCAATGCAACTATATGGAGACAGTAATATTTCCTAGGCTCATCGCAGATTTCATCCGGGACGAGTGCCAGATCTGCACATCCCGGATGAAAATCTAGCAAATCGCCGGCTACTCTGTCCAATAGAGTCACATAGCACAGGTTGTAGCACGAGTGGGCCATTGTAATACGGGTGAGTGAGCGACGACGGAACGATACGACCAGGAGAGCGGTACAGGACGAACTGAGCTCTGGACTGTGAGATGCAGGATGGAAGGAGTGGGTTGCGTTCGAAATGGGTTAGGCTGGTAGCATATGCTTGTTAATAGGGCAGCAGAAAATCTAAACGCATCCCATAGTACCGGGAATCGAATGGGATAAGCCTGGGAGCGGGTCCACATCTCCACGGAGGCGCCAGCTCCTCCTAGGGGAGGGGGAGGGGGGGTTGGACTATAGGCGCCATGAGACAAAAGTCTGATACAGGGTAACAGTGTGTGAATGTATGTGGAGGTGAGTGACGAGATTTGTTGCGGGTGGTGGGGAAGGTTGTTGGTTCAATTCCCCCAAGTTCAGTCGCCTCCACATACATTTTTTAAAAAAGGGCAAAAAATAAAACGAAAATGGATCGTGAGCGACTCAAAAAGCATCTGCTTATTCTGCTGACTCGTGAAGAGCGCCAATTAGTTAATATTCTGAGTGGGGGAATTAAGCCAACTAAGTGTTTTATGCAATGTAAGGGGCAAATGCATACTCAGCAAAAAGTGCCTTACACGCCACCTGCATGGAAGAAGTGAGCGTTGACGAGTCTTGGGCGTCAGTGTGTCGTGAGCAGCGTGACCGAACGTACGTGACAATGGCTGTAGTGTATGGTGAGAGTTTAGGAGAGAGCATGGATTTGGCCCAACTCATGTGGGGCGTGGAGAACTCCAAAACGGTACCATCTTATGGTGAGTCTTGTCTTAATTAAGTGCAGAGGTGTGATATGGTGGAGTCATTGTGTAATTATGTATCTCATTACAGAAGAGATAGTATCGTCAATTGGAATCACCCCGAGTGAACAGGTGCAAAACGTCCCTAGTGCAGGTATGAGTCAATCTTTCAAGTGAAATAGTGCGACAAGTGTGTGCCTCGTTGGGGGAAGTAATGACTGTGGCGATTGTGTGTTACAGAAAGTGCACCTGTTGAGGTTAGACGTGGTCGTCCAAAAAAGGTTAAAAACGTCGAGCCCCCGAAACAGACAAAGAAAACTGGCAGAAGACCGAAAGACCCTCGCGTTAAAGTGACAAAATGTAAGAAGGTACCCCCCGCTATTGTCAAAGTGTGCAAAAGAGCAGTTAAAAATGAGAAAACTAGCATCGGAGCACTGTATAGGAGTCTTGGTGACATATGTCATAAAATGTCTGAACTATGTAAAATTTTGTCAAAGTGAATAAATAATGCATAAAACTTCAAAAGAATTTACGATTGAATTCAAATCCCTGTAACCCTGATGTGTGGTGAAAATGAATATTGAGGGAAGGGGGGGAGGTACAGTAATAACAAAAAATAGTTTATACCCAAAAACAAAAACCCAGTTTATTAAAATAAAAATACAGTGTGGCAAAAAATACACTCACTACAGAATAAGGTGCGCGAAGCGCAGTTCCACATTAAGTGCCTTCTTGTCCTTGCCCAGACAACATATGGAGGGGGGGAAACCGCGCTTCGCACAGTCATTCACTGCACAAATGAATTCGTCAGTTAGTTTTTGGAAACGATCCGGCAGCTGAATCGTCGTTTTTGACAAGGGCGTCTCGTGCACCTCGCCATAAGCCTTGAGTCCGAATTTTTCATGCACACTCTTGTAGATGTATGAAATCTCATACAGTTTCCCTGGGATCAGGTCACTACATGATTTAAAATCTTCATACCGATTGATCGCTTGCCAGATGGACATGAGGGACTCGCACAGAGCCCGTGGTGGAGGTTCCTGGAGTTCCTCCTCCTCGGCCACGGGCAGGATCTGGGCGACAGCAGCCACCTCCTGCGCCTCCAGGGCCGCCTGGGACGGTGCGTCGGCGAGGAG
Organism: Frankliniella occidentalis; assembly: GCF_000697945.3. Classification (NCBI taxonomy): domain Eukaryota; kingdom Metazoa; phylum Arthropoda; class Insecta; order Thysanoptera; family Thripidae; genus Frankliniella; species Frankliniella occidentalis. Next base: position 95,253 of record NW_026267623.1, read on the forward strand.
AGGGGGGGCGGACGGGCGGGGCTCCGTGTCCTCAGAAACAACCTTCTTGCGCTTCATATCCCGTGGCTCGCCGATGTGGCCGTCGATCGGGGCAGAACGTTTCTCGGACTGAAGTAAACAAATAAAAACACCTGAGTTAATACACTGTCACGAATCGTATACACAACAATTATACTGGTGTGGTGCAAAGGATAGTCACCGGAGTGATAAATAAATCATTAGAAAGTGAATGAAACAAAAACAAGATACATACCATTTTGAATAGGACTCGTCTGACACTTCGCAGAGTCGGTCTAGGAGAGGGGCTGGCGGTGTGGAGATGAGCGAAGGAGATGCCCTCGGGATCGGATGGCTCTCTCTCTATAAAGAAACCAGAAACCGCACACACACACACATGTCCCATTAGTAATCAGGTCACACTCACTGTAAAATTAGCAAGGTATAGTGGAGCTCGCTTGCACATTTGAGAGTAGATAACACGCGAACACACAGGAAACTTACCGAAAAGAGGCGTTGCACTCGTAGAAAACGGACGGGCAGGGTGGAGGGGGGCAGAGATCGGAGCAGCCAGCACGTCAGCAAGGAGACACCGCGAGTCCTCTCTGAGAGTCGGGGGGGGAACAGATAGTGCATTAGAAGGGGTGTCCATTACACTCTTGCTATAAATGTACAATATTGTACATGCGCTCGAAGGGAGAGAGAATACAAGAGAGGGGGGACAGCAAAATAATGTACTTACCAACTGAGGTGAAGTGGGCTGTCGATGAGTCGGGCAGGCTAGGCACAGCGAGCACGGTAGCAGAGGCACAACACGACACAGAGCGAGGGGGGACGGCAGCACACACGACTCGATCAGGCGATCGATCACAACTGGTGTCCCCGGCAGCGCGGCGGGGGGCTTTTAAGGTGACGGGCCCCCACTCCTCAGGTGGTGGCGGCGGGTGCGGCCCCCGTGCCTCGCAGGGTGCGGGGGGGAGAGGGTGTCGCGGTGCGTGTGCCCTGGCGTGCGCCCCTCGCAACGAGGTTTACGCTTATGGCAAGACTTGGTGCAAGTTTGTACATGGAATACTTTCAGTTCCGGTCGATAGTAATGTACATTACATGAAAAGTGTGAGTTAAATATCTTAAGAGCTAACCGATCATTTTTACCCTTACAATGATTAAAGAGACTAATAAAAGAGTGGGGGTTAAGGTCTAGAGACCTGTGCATCAGAAATATACAAGTGTATTCTCCGCAAACGTCAGACAGGGGACTCTGGATGGGTTTAGTGTTGTACCAGGCTAGGCCCCCGTGGCGCGCTGCGAATCGGGTGAAAAAGGGATTGATAGGGGGTTGGGCTAGACTGCAAAAGAATTCGACACCTGAAGAATTTGTCGACAAAAAGAAGGCAACCCAGTGGGAGCCAGGTAAGGTGCTCGAGTCTAAATTGACAATAAGACAGGCTGGTCGAAATACGGTGCGTGGTAGTTTGTCGGCGGGAAAAACGCCGACAAAATGTTTTCGTAAAACGGGGGAGCTGTTACAAGTAGATGTCAGTTGAGTCGAGTCCATTGTAAGAAAACGCACACATTAAGAAATGTGCACGTTGCGGGACCCGGTCACCTCCAAAACTGCATCAAATTCACAAAGACATAGTATCGTGAGAGCCGTATCTAATTCGTGGTGAAATAATAAATCGCATTTCAAAGTGCCGTTGGTAGGCAGGGTACTGTAATAGCAGTTAGAACTGCCATCGGGTGAAAAATCTTTTGCAACGATGAAAACTCCGGATTTGTAAGCCTCGGGGGTGATCATGTTACAGAAGCCCGACGTTTGTCCTAGTTCACTAAATAAGTCGTGATAAGCACGTTGGAAATAGGGAGATGTACTGTGAAAGTCTGTGGGAGCACATTCAATACGATCAGAGTTGTAATACATTATGCAGTTTGTAAGAGACTTGTGGAGGAAGGAGTAGGGGTTGTGAGAGGCAGAACCGTTAAAGTATCTGTTTTGTAGCATGACAAAGGCGAAAAAGCAGGGCAGTTTCCCATTACACACATTATCCAGAGACACAGTCCTACCGCCAGCGGGCACGCTGAACACTTTCATCTCAACCTGCTTAACGGGATAGACGGCATTGGTCTGAGCCAAAATTTTGGCGTGGGCCAATAAGACACCCGGATTAAGTTGGACTTGTCGGATGAAAAGGGTGGCTTGTTTAACAAGTAATTGGTCGGTATTCCCTTCACCAGACCACATGTAGAAACTAGGGGAAGCAAAAGTGAGGCGCACTCTAAGGTCCAGCCCATTTGGCAGCAACTGATCGAGGTTAGAAAATCCCCCCAAAAGAAGGGGGCCATACAGTTCAATCTCTTTGCCACCGGCGAGTAATTGGGCTCGCTTGGTATAGCCCACATTGTCGGCCGTCATACTGCTGTGGTGGGCCGGTGTGTCCGCATAAAAAAATTGACTGGTGAGGTGAGTTTTAGCCGCCTCAGCAGTATTGTTCAGTAAAGTGTGCAAAAGGGCATAATAACCATAGTGGTCGATTCGCACAACTAGTTTGTCATTAAGAAAAATTTCTACACATTGAAACAAAGAGTGTAACAAGTTATTAACGACGCCCGTGTCCGCGGCGGTCTCCAAACCCCCATCCCTGTCCCGCAGACAAACTTTTAGGTGCAGGTGCATGGCGGTGGAGCGATATAGCTCATTAGCCCCGCTGCTCACAAATTCTATATAACTATACGGTTGACAAATGGCGTTTAGGGGTTGAAGTCCGGAGACAATTTTACCCTTGATGGCGTCTTGGGTTAAAGACCCCCCGAAGAGGTTAAGCGACTGGGGGACGCAGGCCGTGGTCTGAGGGCTCGCCATCTTGTCAAGTGCTCGCCAAAGAAAATATGTCTG
>NW_026267623.1:98192-102555 GCF_000697945.3 Frankliniella occidentalis
AGCGGGGTACTGCCCCCACCCTGCCCCGCGCCCGACCGGCCCGACGATTTTTGTTCTTCTCCTTCCGTTCTAGCCGAGCCCCGGAGTACCTTATAGTGAACACTAATTATAGTAATTTAACCCATACACAAGGGTAAACAATTGTATTTAGGGAACATTCCCAAGAGAATCACAAAACAAACTCTATAAACAGAGTACACCGGTAAACCGGAAACAGACAGAAAAGCACATTTTCTGTCTACAATGACAAGTCATTCGAGTACATACATTGTACAGAGGAACAACAAGTACCCTTGGCCCAAGGATTTAAGAGAGAGTGCACTCACCGGTACCGGGTTGACAAACAGCAGACATCAACCCGGGCAGGAAGAAGAACAAGAATCGTTCCGGGGGCGGCGCCTCCCACCGGAAACGAGGAAATATTCTTGCACTGAGACGTCACATAACGGACGTACACGGCGCATACGTCTCACAGAGTACGTAGAATTTGTGCAAAGCACTGGCACAACACACACACACACTCAGCTGGTCTGAACTCTTGCCAGGTACGGCCCGGACATGACGTCATAGGTCGGCCGGATGGAAGGAGGCTGGGGAGGGCAGCAGCCCACCCGGGTCGTCGGCGTGGCCGTGCTGGTGGCGGTGATGTTGACGAGGATGATGAGGTGATGAAGTTCATGTTGGTGGCGTCGGCGGCGGTCTCAGGAGGACAAGGGCGCAGAGGAGAGCCTAGCCCATCATGGCGCTGGCTAGCCGCCCGGAACACGTGGCCCTGTGGCGCAACAACACAGGTTAATTTGGTGTTGTTGGAGAGAAAATACCTTGAAAACCGCCGACGCCGACACACACCTTGCGGGCAGAGGTGAAACCATGGCGAAAATGGCACGGAGCAGCAGAATCACAGACGTTTAACTTGCTGGAAAATGTAGCGGCGAGAGGCGGCGCGCGTAGCGAGAGCGCGACCGTCCGGCTGCTCTGCCTGGGCACGACTGACTCTTGTTTCTCGCGCCGGCCACCGCTCGCACGCTTGCGCTGATGTCGCTGGCGCGGAGGCCGGGCGCTGGGTGGAGTGACGCGACGGGAGGCGGGCAGGTGGGTTGCCTATTTGTCCGGCGCGGATGTCACAGGCCGTGACAGCTCCCCCGACTTCACCAAAAAAATCATTCATCTGAATTATTTTTTACGCCACGAACTTCTTCAGTTGATCGACGTGCCAGGGCCCGTCGAGTTTGTGGTTTTCATCTTCAAGTAAGTAAGAAACCCTTCCTACTTTTGCTTTCACCTTAAAAGGTCCTATCCACTTCTTCGCCAGTTTCTTGCTGATAGCTCTTGCTTTGTCGGACTTGATGAAGTTTTTTCGCCACACCATATGGTCGGTGCTGAATTCTTCATGAGATCGACGTCGCAAGTTGTATCTTGCGGCATTCCTAGCCTTTGCTTCTACTATCTTCATCTTAATCTCTTCAAACATTTTATCCTTCTCTGATTGCAGATTATCATCAACAGGATCAAGTATTACAGGATCATCAGGATTTCCATTGAAGACTCTCTCTCGCCCATCAAGGATAAGATCGTCGCGGAAGATTACCTGGTGAGGGGTATAGCCGGTCACATGACTGACTGAAGTATTCAGCGCTGTTTGAAGTTCTGGTAAGTAAGTATCCCATCCACGGTGATCTTCTTGTACATATGATATGATCATTGTTTCAAGAGTTTGGTTAGTGCGCTCAGTCGGGTTTTTCTTGGATTGTAGGCACAATTGAAGCGTATTCCAATGTGATGCTTCTTACAGAGATTTTGGAATTGGTGACTCCTATACTGCTGTCCGTTGTCTACAAGGAGAAGACGTGGAGCTCCATGCTTCAAAATGACTTCTTCTTTCAGGTGATTGGTGACAGCATTGGCAGTGGCTTTTCGAAGAGGACGGATGAAGACGTTCTTCGAAAAGGAGTCAGTGACGACAGAAATAAAGGTGTACCCTTTTGAAGAACGTAGAAGAGGGCCAATCAAGTCTGCAGAAATTAATTCCATTGGCTGGCTGACGACGTCACCAGAGCCCATCAGGCCGGGTGGCTTTCTTCTGTCGGTCTTGGATTGTTGACAAATGCTGCAACTGGCACAGTATTTCTTCACGTCAGTGGTCATGTTCGGCCAGTAGGCGTGAGAACGGAGACGATGGAAGGTGCGTCGCCAGGCGCCATGACCACTTGTCGGTTCGTCATGAGCTAACTTGAGTGCTTCTTCACGGGCTTCAGCAGGCAACACTTGGATCCACTTCAATGGTAAGTTGGATTGAACGGTGATAAGTTTGATTAGCTTCCCATCTTGAATCTTGAACTTCTCATATGAATCAGGGTCATCAGTTACTTTCTTGATTGATTCATTGTACCAATTGTCCTTAATTTCAGCAGGCAAATCCATCAGATCAACTTCTACAGTTTCTTCTGGAAGGTCCTCGGGGTTTCTACTGAGAGCGTCTGGTGCCTTCATTTCTGCTCCTTTTCGATGGATGATCTTCATTCGATGTTGTTGAAGCTGGACTGCCCATCTTGCTAGACGACCAGTAGGACTCTTCAATCGGCGCAGCCATTGTAGGGCACTATGGTCAGTGATCAGGTCAAACTCATAACCTTCTACAAAAGGTCGGAAGGCTTCTACAGCATGTAACACACCAAGACATTCTAATTCTGTTGCTGAGTAGTTCTTCTCTCTTCCTTTCAGGCTTCGGCTGCTGTATGCGATGGCATGTTCACCATCGTCAAACTCTTGAGTCAAAATCGCCCCTGTTCCTTCAGCAGATCCATCAGTGTATATTCTAAATTTACGAGAAAAATCAGGGCTTCTTAGGACAGGACCACTTGACAGTAGTTCTTTCAACTTTACGAAGGCTGTTTCTTCCTCGTCTGACCAGTTGAATGCTAGATTCTTCTTGCACCTGTTGTGTAGAGGTTTGGCTATGATACTGAAATTAGGGATGTATTTACGCATCCATCCTGCGAGCCCTAAGAATTGCTGAATTTTCTTGACTTTGTCAGGACGGGGAAAGTTGAGGACAGCGGAGACTTTTCCAGGATCTGGGCGAGTTCCATACTCGTCAATTATGTGACCCAGATACTTCAGAGATCTTCTAGCAAATTTGCATTTATCTAGATTGATGGTGACTCCAGCAGCGCTTAATTTGGTGAAAACTGTTCTGATTAATTCCACATGGTGCTTTTCTTCTTTCTTTCTACGTTCTTCTTCGGAATCTTCACTGGAAGAGCTGGGAGGTACAAATGCTTCAGGGAACACAGTGTCCGGGTACCAGTCGTCTAAAGTTTCATACATCTTGGCAAGGCTCAAACTCATGCTGCGGAATTCGTCGTGGCGAGTGGGGTCTTTAAACAGGCACCGCCGAACTCGGAAGACACAGTGGACATAGAGGGTCGAGAGACGAGCAAAATGAGGACATTTTCCTTCTTGAATGGCACCCGATTCCCAATCGGCGTTGGCAAGTGCTATAATGGACCGCAGTTCACCTAACTTTGCCTTCAGCACAACTCGCTCCTTCGATGGACTGATATCTTCGTTGAAACGGACATTGTTCAACGGGTCGTCCTTATGTTCTTCCCAAAGCTCAAGTTTGCGGACCCGATCTGCTAACACAGTGGTGACTCCTCTGATGTTAAGCTCATAATCCAATTCATCGTCCATTAGTTCTGCAGGGATCATTACTGCCCGGACCGGTGCACCCCGCTCTGAGTGATCACTTCGAGACGACATGATGCAGAAATTTGAAGAAATTCAACCAGTACAAACAAGACAGTGAGGGACAACAGAACCCACAAAGTTCAAGAAAAACAGTGGCAAATGCAATCAACAAGGAATGAAAACAAATAGCAACACAATCACAGTATCACCAGTATCAACAGTAACACTGAAGCACACTAGTGGAGAAAAATTGTCAACAACAGGTGGCAAAATGTTCAATCACTTCAGTAAAAGGGGAATGATTTCCCAAAAAGTCAATAATCACTTCACAAAAATTTAGTTCATTTGTTCACTAGGGCCCTTGCCCTCCTAAAAACCACAGCACTAGCCACCAAACTAGTATGATGAAAGTTGATGAAATGATGAAAACAGATTTAACACTCAAGTAGTATAACACCACTACTAAAATGCAATACAAAATAAATACAATAAATACAAAAACAAGCACTAATGCCCCTCGTTGGGCACCAACTGTAAGGATTTTGCTGTATCGAAGAGGAGAATTACAAAATTGGCTTGAGTTTTTGGTAGCGTGGGTGTCGTTTCTCAACTCTTGATGTTGAATGCAAGTAAGTAAACTAAAGAAAATAAAATTTAAGTACAATGCAGTTAT
>NW_026267623.1:102605-104705 GCF_000697945.3 Frankliniella occidentalis
CCCCCGAAATCCGCCCCTGCTTGGTTTGGACGCCCGGACCGTCATCACTAACTGGGAAGCAGCGGAGCGCAAGGGGTGGCGGAATGCCTTCCCAAAGTGCAAAGTTTATGGGTGCCTGTGGCACTTTGTAAGGGTGAGTATTCAGATGCATTCGCAAATGTATACCCAATTTTGTTACGGCTGCTTATCGATTTACGTGTTTACGAAGCAAAACGTTTAGGGGTTTAGTGCAGCGCACTTATACATTTAAATTTTCGAATTGTAGTTGTTGAACATTTCCTAAAGGAGATTTTCGTGTTCCCGGTACAATTTTTAAAGATAATGCTCATGAGCCAAAACAAGAAATGTTTATGACACAAACTCGTTCGTTTCCATTCGGAATGTGAACAAGTCGTTTTGTTAAAGTGATCTGAGCAACTAAATCGTCAACCCCAAGAAGTTACGGTAAAGCTTACCTCCTATTGGCTGGGTTGTCGACAATGCTGTGCTAGTGAGTGGGTCGTAGTTGGTCGAGGGGAAGAAAGTAGTAGTCGTTTTGTTGCGATCTTCGATTCTTCTCCGAGTTCCGAAATGGCACATCTTCCAGAGAAATTTCGTGAAGAACCTGTAAAACAAACGATTTATTTTTAGTGCATCAGTTTTTACTTTACCTCACAAAAAACTATCCAAGTAGATACGTCATGTGAGACTAGTTGTATCACTCCACAATTTCAGGGTTCATGCCAGATTCTCATTTCCGATTTTCGTGACTTTCCCATGACTTCCAGATATCAACATCGCGGTTTCCCCCGACTATCTTTAACTTGTGGTCATTTCCATTAAATGCAGTAAAATTTCAATGACTTTCAGTGACAATTTATCTTAATTTTCCCTGGCTTTGTTTTGCTCTGTTTTTAACATATACTTAATTGAATCATCCTTTTTTTTAAATATTACAGTGTTTGCATAGAAAGGCCAAAAAGTTTGGACTTTTAACGTACTGGACCACCTTAAAAACTGCTGCAAACACCTGCAAAGTGTCACATTTCCTACATCTCTGCACCCTGCCTATACGCCTTCCTGCTAAGACCGTTCTGGAAGGTTATAACTACGTAACGGAACTGGCAAAGCAGCTACCTGACAAGGCCATCAGGGAGAAGTGTCACAAGTTCAGGCGATACCTGTTTCGGCAGTGGATAAACAAGGACATGAAGGATCTGGAAGAGTGGTCGGTGTACGACCCTCGGTACGACCGGCAGGTCTACGTTACCAGTTGCCTGGAAAGCATAAACCGTAAGGTCAACACCCGGGTGAGGACTGCCCGCCCAGTCTTCCTGCACACCCTCCGTAAGTGTGTTAAGTTGAATGTGCAAAATAACTTTGTACAATTACGGCGGTTTTCTACAATTTATTTTGTAATATGTTGCAGGGATCATCAGAGACCTGGAAAAGGACTCCCCCAGTGCTCTTGTTTATTGTGGGTTGAACGCGAGTTCAAAACGGAGACTTGCGTAGAGGCTCAATACAACGTGAAAAAGGTAAAATGGTCTATTAAATCGGGAAAAAAAGGCTTCATGTCACAGAATCGTAAAGGGGGTAGTACTTAAACCACACATTACGGGTCGAACCACACCCTCTTTTGGGCTTAAGGGTCCCTCGATTATCTAGTATCACTTAATCGTTGATTTTTACATAACAATCTGTCAAAATTCGAACTCTTAATGAAAATCTTTATCGAACAGCAGAACTTCTATGTTCCTAATTTTAGAGTGATAAGACCCGGACAAATGCTTCGAGTTTGTCAAATTTTGGGCCCGGAAGGCCTTGTTCCCGTATACCCTCCCATTAACTCGTCTCGAGTGTCAGCGCCGCAGGCCTAGCTATGTGTGCGCCAGGCGCGTCGCAGCGTAACAGTGTTTGGTGAGATATTGCGAAGTCTGTTACGCGAGACGTGGTCTGGCGTACATATTGCTAGTTAAGCGAACTGTGAAAACTGATTGAATGGAGGGGACGCCTGAAAATGCCGCCCCACGCCCCACCCAGCTCAAATTCAAACCCTATAGGGTATTTCACCTGAAGCAAACCGGATCCAAAGAAGAACAAGAGTTCTTCCTGAACTCT
>NW_026267623.1:111815-113731 GCF_000697945.3 Frankliniella occidentalis
GAGGGACAAGCAAATGAATGCGCAATAGTGTTTAGTGTATGGCGGTGATGCGAATGAGATTTAATTTGGATGAGTCAAAAAAACAAAATAGTAACAAAAAACTAAACTATAATCCTTTTCTTCAGTACAAATAAATGGTAAGAGAAAACGTAACAATAATTTTTCTCTGAAGTACAAATAACTGTTTACATTAATTATTGTTCAAGGGAGTAAAGAGTTTATTAAACTGTCGAAGTAAATACTGACTTTGTTGGTCTGATTTGGTGGACAGGTACTTTACGACCGTGTCAAAGCCAGTCAGTGCCTCCTCTTTTGACGGACCCTGTAATGAATGGACCAATTAATGAAATATGTTGACCATGACGTGCGAAGGTAATTCAAGCACGTGACCGCAGAGACTTACAGTGACTACTGCCGCCGCCGCCGAGACAGCGGGCGAAGCCGCGGAAGTTGGGGATGGGTCGTCGACCTCCTCCTCGTCCTCTACGTCTTCTCGCCGGGCAGCCTGCAGGATTTCGTCATCGGTCATGAGACCATGACCAGGGTCAGCATGGTCCACCTGCAGCCAAGCCGTCATGTCACTGGGTGTGATGGCGGGGTTGACAGCCGCGAGCTGCTCCAGGATCCCGTCGGGCGACGAGGGTGGGGTGGGTGTCTCTTCCCCATGCTGCTCCCCCAACAGTTTTCGCCACACTCGGGCCAGGGTGGTTTCCTTGACCTGACTCCAGGCCTTGGAGGCGAGGCGGCTGCAGTCGTCGACTGTCAACTTCTTCTGAAACTTTGTGACGTCCAGCCCGTCGTTGGTCTCATTCAGAAGCAGTTCTGCGAGGAGTCCCCTTCGGTACAGCCGCTTCATGGTCTCGATGGCCCCCTGGTCTATCGGTTGTATTGGGCTGGTGCAGTTGGGCGGCATGTACATGACGGAAAATCCTGGTTCCACGTCATTTAGAATACTGGCGTCAGGGTGGCACGGAGCGTTGTCGAGAATCAGGACGACAGGACCTGTGATGCCATCCGCCGCTTGACGCCGTTGCACTTCGGGCACAAACACCGTCCCAAACCAGTCCAAAAATATGATAGAGTCCATCCACGCCTTGTGCTGGTTGGTGTAGACAACTGGCAGTGTCGTGAGGTCCTTCCTGTTCCTCCAGCACCTCGGCAATGCAGATTTCCCAATCATGAGCAATGGTAGCCGGTGGAATCCCGACGCATTGGAGCAGCACATGAGCGTGACGCGATCCTTGTTCTTTTTGAACCCACTCGCGCGCACCTAGAGAGGGGAGAAAGGGCGTACGGGTCCGAACGCACTCCGAACGCGGGCGTGGCGGAGGTGTTAGATGGGTGGTCTACCTCCCCGGCGCTCGCGACTCGCGCTTGGAGCCCATGCGTGGCAGGGTCGGGTGGTGGGGAGGGAGGGAGGGGGGGAAGAGGTGCCGGCCGTCTCCCCGCGGCCCCCGCGCCCGCGAGGGTGAGGGGAGTGGGGAAGGAGGGAGGGACCCCCGCGATCCCCGCGCCCGAGCCCGTGGAGGGAGGGGCCGGACGGAGGGGGGAGAAGGTGCCGCCCGTCTCCCCGCGGTCCCCGCGAGGGAGGAGGGGGGTCTGCGGCACACTGGCGCGCGTGCGCCCGGCCCCCGCCAGGTGGGCAGGTAGGCAGCACATGGTGGGAGTACCGTAATGTGGAGTGGGGATTACAGGTGAGGTGAGCAGCACACTAGGGGAGGCACATACCTTAAAGGTCCGTAGTGGAGTCGGGGAACTGCGGCGAATCAGGTGGTGAACCAGGTGGGGTAGCTAAGGGATCCACCTGATCCTCCCACTCATGCTGAACTTCGTCTTGATCACTATCATAGTCGCTTTCACTCTCGCCGTCCTCTTGCATTACAATGTCGTCCTCGTCCTCGTCCTCGTCCTCGTCC
>NW_026267623.1:113781-114198 GCF_000697945.3 Frankliniella occidentalis
TCGTCTGGTGGTGCAGGCGGTTGGGTGCTGGGTGGCGGCCCAGCTCGGCTCCCTGTCGCGGGTTCAACCCTTGACTTTTGGTGTTTTTTTTTTTTTTTTTTTTTTTATTATTTTTTACTCCAGGAAATGGAGACTAGCCAGGAATGTTCGGCTTTTACCCTAGAGAAAAAATTAGCTGAGCTGAGACTGAGTATGGCTGAGTGAACCCGACGTGGAGCTGCGCAACCCTACCTGGAGCTGAAAAATCTAGAATGGTGATGATCGAACCTGAGAATTGCCCGACGTGGGGACCGACTTAGCCATTCTTTACCTGACGGAATTTTTTGAAAGACTCTCAGTTAGGGTCAGTTAAAATCCGCTCATCCGATTTTTCGTCGGCACTACCGCCTCAGTTTTGTTCAGCTTGAAGTGTTGCCG
>NW_026267623.1:114248-114575 GCF_000697945.3 Frankliniella occidentalis
CTCTCCTGTTGTACACTTCAGTAGATCGGGTGCTTACTGTGAGGGAAGTGTTCAACAGAGGAGTTGCACACTTACAAGTGCACAAACACCGAGTTGAACACTTGTAAGTGTACTACAACTAAATTGAACACTTGCAAGTATGGAACTTGCGGTTGCACACTTCCAAGTGTTGAGTAGTTGAACACCTGGTTTATCAGTGTACGCTTGTTATGGCTCCAATATGGGACCAACCTTACAGTTCAATGTGGACTAAAACCGTCGGAAGAGTAGGTCCTGTATTGTATGTCCTGTCTAAAACGCCGCCAAAGTGCGTGTATGCGCATTTAA
>NW_026267623.1:120159-120560 GCF_000697945.3 Frankliniella occidentalis
TTTGTTAGTCTGCAGGTGTCGAACAAAGACACTCGTGCAGTTTTATCGTGCATTTGAGTTCTGACACCTAATTACTCTTATTCGCAATAGGTGACAAAAAGTTCGCTTTTCACCTACGAACAGTTCGTATTCTCGACTTTACGAACACTGATCGTCAAATCCAAAAAAACGAACTGTTCGTAAGGAATTTTATCGTAAAATTACGAAAGCTGGCAAGAGTGCGAGTCAAACACTCCTCGGCAAATTAACAGCCTGTATTACTTCCGACGTAATTTGTACTGCATCAAAAAATTGCTCAACCAAATGGATGTCATATCTCTGATATTTCCCTCTATCTCTATTTTGCAGCCAACTGCCCTTCATTAAACTTCAAGACAGTGGACGCGGAATGCCGATGGGTC
>NW_026267623.1:121058-121678 GCF_000697945.3 Frankliniella occidentalis
ATCTCTGATATTTCCCTCTTTCTCTATTTTGCAGCCAACTGCCCTTCATTAAACTTCAAGACAGTGGACGCGGAATGCCGATGGGTCATGGGTCGGCCCGTCTCCTGCAACGCATCTTCTGCCCCCGGCACCAGGGCCTTCTACTCGTGCAAGCCGCTCTATCGGCTGCCGCTCTCACTCCGCGTGGTATTGACTCTGTTTCACATCAGTCCAAGCATTGCGGCGTCGATTCAGGCCCTCAGGAGGGCGAGAATTCGACAATTGCACGCAGCAATCTTCTTGAGCTGCGCAGACAAGCAGCTCCCTGTTTTTTGAGGAGGTTAGGGTTAACCTATTCTCCGTTCAAAACCTTCTTTCACTGACAAGCTAGGATCGAGAGTAAAATTATGTTTTGACAAACTACATGAAGGGGCATGCGAATCTGTAAAAAAAGTTACGTCATTTGTGAACATAATTTAGATACGAAACGTCACCGAGTTCGAAACAGCTGTTAGCTGCTTGAGTTCACTTGTAAAATGCCAGACTTCGTCTAATCTTACAATATTCAGGACTTAGCAAAACTTTATTACTGTGTTTAAAGTGAAATCATTTTTTTCAGAAAACTATTTATCAAGTACAAT
>NW_026267624.1:0-749 GCF_000697945.3 Frankliniella occidentalis
TTGAAGGCCTAGGGGGACCTTTTCCCCTGGTCCAAAAAATCTGAAAAAAATATTTTTGTTCATCATTTTGGAAGTAGAACACTTTAGGAACTAGCCCGCTCAAAATCCGAACACTTTTGGCAAAGTGAACGTGTCTAACGAGGCATGCCAGGCGAAGGTGATCTGCCTGTCAGAGTCGATGTCGCTGACGTTCGACGGAAGGGCGCAGCTGGCGGTGAAGGATAGCGCCTACTTCGCCTACTCCGGGAAAACCAGCCTCCGAAGCTACTGGCAGCCTCAGCGCCGCCTGGCGAGTTTGCTGAACGCCTGGCAGCTGAGCCGAGCTGGAGAGGGAGAGCGCCTGCCGTTGGAGGAAGCAGTGGTGACATCCTGAACAGGCGAGCCTGCCCGGCGTGCAGCAGCAGAGCTGAGCCAAACTTGAGAGGGTGAGCGCCTGCTGCGGGAGGTACAGAGGTTGGAGGAAGCAGTTACATCCTGGGCAGCCGAGCCGAGCTAAGCTGGAGAGGGTGAGCGCCTCCTGCGGGAGGTCCAGCCGTTGGAGGAAGCAGTGGTGACATCCCGGACAGGCGAGTCTGCTGAACGGGTTTTAAACGTGCCGGTACAGAGTATCTGCAGTCGGGGCGGCCTATGCAGGTACCTGGGCCGCCCCGACTTAGCTTGAGCGGCACCGACCCTCGCCCGTCCAGAGTGTGCGAGAGAGAAGTCAGGCACGAGCCCGTCCCGCGCAAGCTGAGTCTGGGCTTCCCACC
>NW_026267624.1:5982-6393 GCF_000697945.3 Frankliniella occidentalis
CGAAAATTTCGTCCGTTTTGATCTATTTTTTACCGTTTGGGCGCTAGAGGGAGTTGCTCTCACACAAGGGGCCGAAAAATAAATTTATTAATTTCCGAAAATACTGAATGGTCTCGTATGGGGTAACTTGTCATAGGAGAGCCCTTTGGGCGAAAATTTTGTCCGTTTGGCTCTATCTCTAACCGTTTGGGCGCTAGAGGGAGTTGCTCTCACAAAAGTGGCCGAAAAATAAATTTATTAATTTCCGAAAATACTGAATGGTCTCGTAGGGGGTAACTTGTCATAGGAGAGCCCTTTGGGCGAAAATTTTGTCCGTTTAGGCGCTAGAGGGTCTTGTTTGACGAAAATAAGTTAGAAATTGCTGTAGTGAACAATAAAATGTAAAAGAAGGCCCAAAACCGCAAAAAAGGT
>NW_026267624.1:11543-11867 GCF_000697945.3 Frankliniella occidentalis
CACCAATTTGGCAATTTGGTCGATTTTGAACACTTTTTACCCTTTGGAAGCTAATAACTGAGCCATTTCGACTCTGATCGGCTTTGAGCATAAGATACTTCCTTTTTCATTTTGAAAAAATGAACCAAATCTTGTATGACCCTTTTAATTTTTTAACCACTAAAAAAATCCAAATTTTTAATTTTTGTATTTTAACAAAATGTAATAGTGTGTACTTGTAGAATGATTGAAAGTCACCTAATGTTTTATTAGGACATGTCAAAACGATTATTCAACCCACAACTTATTTTCACAATAGCCATGGACCTGCAAGGGACCGAACAA
>NW_026267624.1:12747-17143 GCF_000697945.3 Frankliniella occidentalis
AAAATATTCAGGGGGGGACCTCCCGGAGGGGGGACCTCCGGACGTTTCCCATCCCTGTAATCACGTAATCCTGTGTACATCCTAAATTGAAGTGGTGGCCCCTCGTGATTTTTTGCATTAAAATCTGTGTTTGCATTCAAACCCTCAACAAAACGCACGGTCAGCAAGGCACCACGCATAACCTTTAGGCGTGTGCGCCTGGTAGGTAGGCAACCCACACCCCGGATGTAAAGATCCGTACTCAGTACTATAGCCGAAAACTGTAGTTGAACTGTAGTGGAACTAAATTTTAATTGCAGGTTTCTATAGTTTAACTACAATTTTTTCGGACGTAGGGCCACAAAGCTTGAAAAACTGCAGATTAACTACAGTTTAACTGCAATGATGAAATTACTAGAGTTCTGACTGCAGTTCGTCTTCAGATCCTTCCACCCGGGCACGCCCCAAGTCGGCCCCCCCCCCGCCGCGAAGCACTTCCGCGGCCCCTGTTCCCACATCTTGGCCTCCCACCATTCTTGTATGCCTATTCCCCTGTTAGTTGGTTAATAAACCTTGGAGGTGATACTTCTGTGCAATTGGTGTCGTTGTTCAATATCTATTCAACATCCAACCAGTAATATTCATCATCCACGAATAAACATCAATCCTATACATATTAATTTCGTAATGAGCACATGACTTATCTTCAGTTGATTTGCACTGAAAAACGATAATTCTTTCATCATTATCAGGATACGAAAACTGAAGAATGACTCATATGTTGCATTACATCCAAAGAATATTAAAATAATAATTAAATATTAGGGGGGGGGCTTCTAGTGAGGGGACCTTCTCGACGTTTCCCTATTTCAGAAGAGGAATATCAACTACTAAGCACACGCTTTAAATCAAATGTCCCAAGTTGCGAAAGAAAAAATTACACTCAAGCAATTCATTTATTTTCAGAAAAGAAACAAGTAGCTGACTTTAATTATAATAGCCTTGCAGCAATGAAAGAACCTGGAATGGATAAATTAACAACCTGTTGCAAGAATAGCAGCAAATCACAACTGCACCACGGCCAGGTCAGGATCCGAGGATGAAGCAAGTGGACTTCAAGAATGTCTTTATTTATGTAAAGGAGCCACTGTAATGTTGACAAATAACTTATGAACTGAAATGGGACTTGTCAATGGAGCAGTGGGCACGGTGCTTGATACTCTCTACAGTGAAGACAAAACATGTCCTGAAGATGCAACATTTGCAATTATTTGTACATTCCAAACATACAAAGGACCTTATCTAGACGAAGAAACAAAATCAGTGCCAATACCAACACTTCACAAATCATGGAAAAACAAAACAAATATTGACTGCACAACAGTTCCCTTTAAAATTGGCATTTGCAATAACCATTCTCAAATCCCAGGGACTAACTCTTGACAAGGTACTTTTGCAGTAATTTGGATAAATATATAAGCTTCGTTGACCTAATTCATGACCTAATTTTAAATTTCTATTCAGGTTGTAATAAATATAGGAAGAAGACAATTTTCATCTGGCTTGACATATGTTGCAATGTCAAGATGCAAAATATTTAACAACATTTTAATAGACCCTTTCCGATATGCAAGATTACTTCAAATCAAATATTCAAAAGCAAACAAAACAAGACTATCTTTTTGGCAAAACCTATTGTTGCGTAAACAATAACCTTATCACACAATTCACAACAACCGCCAAACAAAAGCGCTGGAAGTACTAGAGCTCCCCCCTCTCAGAGCTCCCCCCTGTATACTTTAAATCATTTTTATTTAGTGTCAGAGTTCCAGACTTTGTATCTAGGATTCCTCGCTCCACTGAGTGTTATGCCCTATGGAAGGCTAATGAACTCCGTATCTTTGTGCTGTATTTGTCTCTTGTAATTTTTTTTCTCAGTTTATGAAACCTATTTATTTTCAGCGTTGCATGTTGTTTGTGCGTGCTCTTAACTTGCTCTTTCAAGAACAAATGTCTGAAACTGACATAGCAAGGGTAGATATTATACTTCAAATGGTTGATGCTGATTTCCATAATTGTTTATACTAGGTAGATGTACGCCAGACCACGTCTCGCGTAACATGCTTCGCGATATCTCACGAAACACTGTTACGCTGCGACGCGCCTGGCATACAACTACCTAGGCCTGCGGCGCTGACACCCGAGTCGGGCAAAAGGCAGCGTCGTAGATAGGCCTTCGGCTCTAAAGGACACAAATTTTACCCCCAGGAGTTTTTTTTTGACGAGTTGCCCCACCAGAGACCATCAAATATCTGAGAAACAACATTAAAATGATTTAGGGCCATTTTCGTGTGGTAATCGCCCTCTGGCGACTAAATGGTTAGAGATAGAGCCAAACCGACAGAATTTTCGTCCACAGGGTTCTACTTTGACGAGTTACCCCTTAGAAAGCTATAACAAAATAATTAAAAATTAGCAATATTTTCCAAATGCATTTCAAGTGGCCCGTTCTCGTCCAATTTTTGAGCTAGAGGGCTCAAAATCAATACCGTTCTTGCTTTTTATGCTACAAAGCTACGCTAAAAATTTCAGATACCTAGCTCAACTCGTTCTCGAGTTATCGTGTTTACAGACAAACAGACAGACAGACACACAGACAGACAGACACACAGACAGACACGAAACTTTTTGATCATCACTGGAGTAATAGGCTTCGCTATCGCTCAGCCAAAAAATTTTAAATAAAACCATGTACTGTAAAGCTATGGTATGGTATTTTCATCGACTTTTTTCGCCTAAGACGTAGCACACTTTGATTGGCGCGCAGCAGCTGTGCGCGAGGGGTATATCGAGGACGGTGAGGGAATGGCAGTGTGGGAGGGGCTCGTGTCGCTCCCTGAGGGACGCTTTCCAGCTGGACGAGCAGGGCACCGTGCTGAGGCGCGGAGCGCGCGGTAGCCCGTGTTTAAAAATGAGCTGATCCGAGGCTGCGGTTAACTGATATTTTACTGATGTACAGCGACGTGGAGCTGACGTTAACTGAAACTAAACTACTGGAAGCTGTTCCGAAGCTGATCCAACTGACTATCAACCGACTTTACCAAACCCGAAGCCAACCTGGGACTGACGTCTTTACGCTCACGTGTAGAAATACTGACAAACCTGAGAGTAACTGAACTAGTAAGTGAAATAAGACTGAACATCAGCTGCGTCGCACTGACCATCTACTGAGGTAACTGATAGTAACTGATAGTAACTGATAGTAACTGATAGTAACTGATCGGGTAACTGATGTAGTACTGAGCGGACCTGGCGCTGGCTGAATTGAGAAACTCAGCGTGACTCAGCAACGGTACAGCTTTCCGCAGTACATTTTTGTTACTGAGTAGAACTGACTCACGCCTGATTCGGGGGGCTGATAGCGGTTCAGTCCACGATCAGGTAACGGCAGTGATCATCTGTACTGAATCGAACTGCTGTTTGCTGAGTCGTGGCTACTGAGGTCCACTCAGCTGACGTCCAGCCAAAGGCAGTCAGAGCAGAAGCTGAACTGCGACCGACTACGACTGACGCTAACTGAATGGAGAAACTGAGCGTGACTCAGTAACTGTACAGCTTGCCGCAGTAGATTTAGGGTACTGAGTCAAGCTGAGTATTACTGGTCTTTGGCTGATTCAGTTTCATCTCAGGTTCATTCAGTCAGCGTCGAGTGAGCTGATAGTTTGCTGATGTAAACTGATTCGCTGCCAGCTCCAAGTCGGCTCGAGGCGCTCCAAGTTTGCCTACTTTTAGCTCGTTCAGTCGTAGGTCATGCACGTCAGCTAGGATCAGCCCCCGGTCGGATGAGTCAGTTTACTGCGGTCTCGGGTCAGTTGTTTTTTTCACCCGGGAGCCAGCGTTTCGCTAGATTTGATATTTGAGATGCATTCGGCAAATTACAGGAAGCTTGGCCTCGGCGCCTGCGAGACTTGGGGTAGGCCAGCCCGCAGTACACGCATGCACTGCACGCAAGCTGTGATGCCTACCCACCAGGCGCTGTGAGGGCTTGCATAGGCGAAAGTTATTGGCTGTTTCGTAAGGGCGAATGTCGTATGTACTTACAGTCTGATACCAGCCGCCCCTCCCCCTTTCCCGATTACCTGTGCCTTGGGGTTTCAAGCAAGACAGAGGCGCGCGCGCCCTGACCAGCGGGACCAGCGGGTTTCCCCCCGCTCCACCAGCCGACTGGCTCTGAAGCACCAAACAACCGGTGGCATTTCCGTTTTTGGCCTAGGAAGTTTCAAACTGGAGGGGTTAAGCCTAGCGAGGCTGCGACCCCATGCGACCCCAGGCACCTCGCCGCGACCCCAATTTTTTCCACCGCGACCCAAAACGCACGGATCTAATCGAAGTACAATGACTGGCACTCAGATGAGTC
>NW_026267624.1:18111-18640 GCF_000697945.3 Frankliniella occidentalis
TATGTTTGGTGCTATAATACGTCCACACTTAGAAATAGCGCCACGGCACTTCTGCTAAACAAATGAGGTTTTGTTATGTTCCTACCCCCACCACCAGCCGCGGCGGCCATCTTCCTTCTGTTCTTCTTTATGCGCAGGTCCTCCATTAATGAGCAATGTGAAACTAGCTTGTGGAGTTCAATCATTAAGATTAAGAGTCGCAACCAACTCTGCGTAACATCAAAGCAATGTCAATGCAATCAAATTCAAGGTTTTGAATTTAGTGAAAAGGATACTTTGTCTATTGGACTTTTGCACCTATGTGCATGGTGCACCTATGGTATGTTAAAATGTTTCTTAGAAGTATGTAAAAGGTGCCAAAGTAAATAAGTTTTCTCTTGCACACACAAGAGTACTTTGTCATGACAAGACAAATACCCTTATTTCTCATGTTCTTTCAATAAACTAGGTAGATGTACGCCAGACCACGTCTCGCGTAACAGGCTTCGCGATATCTCACGAAACACTGTTACGCTGCGACGCGCCTGGC
>NW_026267624.1:22481-26358 GCF_000697945.3 Frankliniella occidentalis
GGGGGGGGGGCATAGGAAGCATGGGACGGGGATGGCGGGGGGGAGAGAGAGAATCCAGAAAATTAGAAAGCTGTAACAACCATCATACGGTTACCTTCAGGGCCCTGAGGTAACGGTACGTTGTTTGGCGAAGGGAGAGCTGAGCGTCTAGCGTGCCTGACCTGCTCGCTGGTAGTCCGACTAACACAAGTTCTCAGCGACGCTGACTAAGATGCCAAACACCTAGCCGAAAACCTAGTGTACCGAGTGATTCAGAGAAGACGCAGGTGTAGGCGGGTTTGCCTACCTAAGAGGCCATTGCGGTCGAGGTGGGCGCCCCGCCCCGGCGGCAGGTACGTTGGTTTTCTCATCTGACCGCCGCTTTGCGCCGGCTGGCTAGGGTACTGGAATACGGTAAGGGTGTTTCTGCTACCCCGGGAAAAGCCCGCTCGGGCCGCCACCATATCTGGAGTACGACCAGACGGAGTACTTCAATGTGGATTTTCTTCCACCGATTGAAGTTCGCCTGACTCCGCCGCCGCCCCTGATTGTTGAGGCTTCGGCTGCTGCTGCATCGGCCGCCAACGCTGCAAGGGACGCCACCTCCGCGAGGCTGAACGAGGTACCCGAAGACGCTGCAGTCAGTAAACGCCAAGAAGCGGAAGCTGCTGTCGCCGCCGCCGCTGTCACAGCAGCCGAGACCGCTGCTGCAGCTGCCCTCGCCGCCGTGACTTTGCGTCATGATTACCTTGCCGCTGGCAATCTCGAGTTGTTCACACTCGCATTCAGCTGCCGGTGGGTCAACATCGCCCAGTTTCAGAACCTCGCCCGGGTGATCGACGCAGTGTGGGATCCTGGCTTTGGTCCGACTCAAGTAGCAAAGAACTTGGCGTACTTGGTCTTCGAGCTTCCGTCTCTAGTTCTGGAGAAGCTTGACAGTGTCGCAAAGCTGGAGGGGGAGCCTCGCAAGGCATATCCTAGCGGGCCGCCCAATGTGCAGCAGGGCCAGTCCAGGCCGCTCGCAATGAGGCCTGCCTGCACTCCGAAACATCGTCGCCCACACCATACTGAGGGACTTCATCGGGGCGACTCTGAAGGCCAGGCTGTTGGAGTACTCTGGACACAGCTGCACCAACTTTGTGAAGGGGACCAAAGGAGTTGACTGCTCTTTTGAGGCGTGTTCAAGGAAGGCGCTGCCCACGCGGGCCTTCCCCATCAAGGGCTGCTCCGGCGACCAGGTGCACCTGGCGTGTGTCAGCTGCGTGCGCTCCACGCTGGACTCGAAGCCTTACGCCTTCTTCTGCCCTGCTGTCCACGGCGGCAGGCCCAGGTCGTCTCAGCGAGGAGCAGGTGGTGATAGCTACAACCGACGCAGGCGAGGACGGTCTGCTCCATAAACGCTGCAAGTTCGCATACCAGAGCCGCATGAACTTCGAGGGGTACCTTCGTCATGTGGCTGCGGGCGGGGATGACTACCTCCATCGTAACGTCCCTTGCTACTTCTGCAAAAAGTTCATCAGATCGGAGGAGTTCATCGCAAAATATCTGATCACCGTGTGCCCGGAATGCGAGATATGCTTTTGCTCAGCTTGCGTTTACCTGTACGAAGAGATGGCAGAACGTCATCCCAGATGTGTTGACGTAGAGAAAAGGTGCGACGATTGTGTGAAACAACAGAAGTACAGTTGTAAGGTGAGGTGTGGTGTGCGAGTGTTTTTCGGAATTGAGAAATTAGAAAAATGTAAGCGCCGTGTAGCTCAGAGCAAAGAAGGCGCTCATGAAACCTCTGTTGAAGATGGAGTAAAGGAAGCCCAGAAACAAATTCTATTGATCGCCATGAATCGCAGTTGACCCTGCTGCCGGTCTCCTATTGAAAGGGATGGGGGCTGCCCAAGGATGCATTGCACAAAATGCGGCACAGGTTTTTGTTGGATCTGCATGGCAGACATACCGAGAAGTAATCCATATGGACACTTTAGTGAAACTAATTGTATACATGATCCATTTGCATATGTCTAGATACTTTTTTATTCCACTAGTTTCTTATACTTGTTATTGGCTCTCATTTTGTCTGTGTATTTGTCTGCATGTGAATGAAAGTTTCCACTTTATTTCCCTTTTGTAACTGATGCTGATTTTAGTTTGCTTCTCTTTCGCTCTTTTTATATCATTACCTTGTTTGATTTAGATTGTCTTTCTTTATTTACTCTTTTTAAGTGATGCGTTTGTTATTACTCAAAAGTTGTAGTTGGACAACAACCACTGTTCTTACTAATAAACGTGGACTTTTGTAATGACATGTTCGTTCTTGACCCCACTCCCCCCCAGGTTCAACATGAGAGCAACATTTAAATAGCATGCTTACTTTTCAGTTGGGTTTGCTAGTGTTTCAACTTCCATCTTCCAATAAGAAGGAAAGAAGCTCAAATCTCAAATTTTAATTAGATGAGGTTTTGACTTTTGGGAGGACTGGGTAGAACTGATTGCTAATAGATTTCCACGATGGTTGACTATAGTTTATTTATTCACTTAACAACACTACAATTAAGAGAACAAACCGAACAGACAGTTCTACTAACATGGACTGATGAGACAAAATACTTACATTATTCTATCAATAAACTGTCACAAGCCAACAAAGGAAAAGAAAAATTAAAACTATGCAATCATTTCTTCATATCTACAGAGCTTGAATCGTCTCAACACTTACACCTATCCTTATAAGAGAAGCAGGAACAAATAAAGTGCAGCAATAAAAGGCATTTGTATTTGAGATTTTACCAGTTTCCAGTTCCTGTGAAAACTGACAATTGAAATGGGGGTGGGGTTACAGGTGGGACAGCTTAATAGTGCTAAATGATAGTCCAGATTTAGTCACTCGAGTGCTTAACAGCCTGGATGACATGAGAGCAAAGTACAAGTAGGATTATATAATTTTTCTTGGAAGGTAGTTAAGAGGCGTAATCTTTGCAAATGCTCTCACCAATCCAGACACAGTCACCTGCACTCTTTCTCTTGATTTATTTCCAAAGAAGGGTGGTAAATAATGCATCTTGTAAGAATGACAGTGAAGATTTTTACCGTCAGCTTAGCATCAAATAAGGTAAGTCTTTCAAATGTTTTACTCTAAGCAAAGTGTAAGACAAATGTTACACCTGGCAGACAAAATTACACATATTAAAAAGACAAGTCTCTGCCAATTCCTCTAGCAGGAAGTTACATTTCCTCGACACTGGCAAATCACAAAAGGTAAAGTTCGGAGAGCTAGAACACAAATTGTGGTGCAATATGAGGAGAGGTATGTTGTCTCGTAAAAAGGCTAAAGACAGTTCAAAGTACAAAAATTGTGTTGTATTTATTTTAAAATTGAGTAATCTTGACCATATGCCACATTTTCCAAAGGAAAGAAAAGTGAGTGTTTCCAACCAGTTCAGAGTAGGGGAATTTGAAGAAACTTGTGACATACTGTACAATAAGAACTTAAAATAACCCAATTCTGTAGTAGAAACTAAGGGTGAGGGCCAGTGTTCATTGACATAGCGGGGTCCCACATAGATTCAAAAATATACTTCACACAAGATCCAAAGCTTCCTCCAATGTTGGAGTACATAAGAGAATAATTAAATCTAGTATAGTACATGTAAAAAAGGTATTCACACTGGTTTTATGAAGCTACTTAAAAAATAGTATGTAATGAAGAGAAAAAGGACACAAATCAGACCAAAATAGGTATGATTTACATCTCCACACACCCTTCAAAAGTTAATGGTAAAGACCACAAATTTATTAAGGGGGGTCAGGACAAAATTTTGTCAATTCTAGGGCTCTAAAACCATGTGTCCTGTAGGGATATGGTGAGTGTGGGACTGTCGACAGGGTAAAGCATTTAACTATTGGT
>NW_026267624.1:26408-27214 GCF_000697945.3 Frankliniella occidentalis
CACGTCTCGCGTAACAGGCTTCGCGATATCTCACGAAACACTGTTACGCTGCGACGCGCCTGGCATACATCTACCTAGGCCTGCGACGCTGACACACCAGTCGGGAAGCGCAAAAAAGTACACGAAGATACGGGCCTTCGGCCCGTCAACTTCCCGTCACTTCGACTAAGAATGCATGGTTGTATATTTTTTCGCTTGTTTTCGTCAAAAACTCCCTGTGGCGCCTAAACGGTTAGAGAAAGAGCCAAACGGACGAAATTTTCGCCCGTAGGGCTCTACTTTGATGAGTTGGCCCTTAGTAAACATTCAAAAATATTTTTAAAAACGTCATTTTAGGGACCTGTAGTTTTCGATTTTTTTTAAATCCAATTTCTGAGCTAGGATGCTCTTCTTCGAACTCGATCTGTATTTTTATGATACAAAACGACCCTGAAAATCCCAGGTCGCTCGCTCAATTCGTTCTCGAGTTATCGTGCGGACAGACAGACAGACAGACACACAGACACACACACACACAGACAGACACGAAACTTTTTGATCATCACTGGAGTTATAGGCTTCGCTAATCGCTCAGCCAAAAAATATCTTGTATTAAGTCTAAAGAGCTGGGGACTTTGTATGGTGTAGGCCCAACTTGTGAATTTGTGAATTATGTGCCTAGTATACTAGGTAGATGTACGCCAGACCACGTCTCGCGTAACAGGCTTCGCGATATCCCACGAAACACTGTTACTCTGCGACGCGCCTGGCATACATCTACCTAGGCCTGCGGCGCTGACACCCGAGTCGGGCAAAAGGCAGAGTCG
>NW_026267624.1:38917-41161 GCF_000697945.3 Frankliniella occidentalis
CATATGAATACCTAAAACTTGTCACAGGATTTTCTTGATATTCTCACTTGCTGATTTTTAATGACAAATTTAAGTTTCATGACCAAAATCATGCCGTTTTCACCCCTATAACATTTTTTTAAAAATCAATGGGTAGGAATTTTGAAAAAATCCTGTGACAAGTTGTTGAAAATACTGTAAAAATGAAGCCTGCAAAGTTTCATAGCTGTGGCATTAAGGGTGTAGGAGAAACTCTGCGCGCAAGGTTGAAAAGTAAAGTTCAGAGAAAAACGCATCTAAAGTTGACGTTAATGGGCAATTTCAGGTTTGACTCTTCACAAGAAAAAATCCCACGGTCACAATTTTTAGAATTTCCTTTCAAACGAAACAGCTTTAGACTCAGGAAGAGTAAGAGAATTTTTAAAAAAATAAAACCGAAAATCATTTTTTTTTGTCCTGACCCCCCTTAAGATCAGAGATTTCAGGCACACATAGCAAGAAATGAAGAAATTGCAAGCAGCTTATTAACAATGAGTAGAATGACAATGAGTATTGAGATAAATTTTCTATAAACTTTCTTGATAAGGAAAGTGTAGGGAGGCTGCAGCCATCTGGCAAAGATCTGAATATCATGTCAAACTAAGTCACCACGGCTGAAGTCCACACTTGAATCGACTAATAGGTAATGCTAATGCAGAATGCTCGCATGGGAGAATTTGGTTCATATCTCAAAAATAGTTGCCCACTTTGAAAGAGGGTGAGGAAAAGAATACAAATATATATTGCACAAAACAATAACAGAAAAACACATCATAAATAGGTTATGACACAGTAACAATAGTGGAACAATGAGTAAACAACGCAATTATCACATAAAGAATGCCCAAAAAACACTTACTGACATGAAAATACTAAAAAGAAAAACTGCCCGGGTGAAACGGTTTGTATACAACTCACTAAGAAATTTTATTACAATTTATAGACTTTTATAAAATTGAATATGATTGTGTACAACGTAATATAACGATATAAAGGGTGTTTTACAAATGTGTATAATATTTGGTAAAACTTTATACAACTATATACAGGGGCATGTATATGTTTTTATGAAATCTAATACGGTGTATATACAATAAACGTGCCGTATATAAAGCGACATATATTAGAGCATCGTTGTACCTCACGCATTCATACAGCCACATACAAGTGGATAAATTCCACCTTGCCCTACATTAGAATGTATACAGGCACATACACTCATACAATGACTAGTAACGTTCCTGGGCACTCCCCTATATGTAGGCAAAATGTGGTTGAGTTCTAAAATGCAGCATAACTTGTAAACGCCTACACATAGGGAAGTGAAACAACCACTATCGTGCTCAGGGCAAAAAGACGATTCGGACAACATATCTGTGGCAATACATAAAAGTGACGTAAGTCAAAAAATTGATTTTTTTAAAACTAAATAAAACGTTTCCTAAAATCCCATTGAGACTTATTTAAAGTTTTTTTCCACATTCTGCTTTTTTCTTTATGTCTTCTCAGACTCAGAATTTAAAAGTTTGAGTTTTACCTATAGATTGGCTGATAGATGACTTACGTCACTCTTCTGATAGTGGTTGGTCAATAAAAGTGACGCTAGTCACTTACGTCAGAAGGTTGATCAATGAGAGTGGCGTAAGTCACTTACGTCACTGTTCGTGACCAGACTCGGAAATGACTTACGTCACTTTCAATATACACATGACTCCAACTAGTTCTAGTAATAAGGTCTAAGACAGAAAAACAAACCGACACCCATTTCTGAAGATGTCACTGACTTTCTAACATTTTGTCAACAGGCGTGACTTGTTTGAATTAACACTGGATTTGATTCTTCTACCTATGAATGTAATTGATTGAGGGGGGGGGGCTATTGATTGACAAAATGGTATACTAATGGCAATAGAGATTAAACAAGTAGAGGGGAAAACGTCGCCCCCCGGCAAGAATATCGGATCTAAAACCCGTAGTTTAAGAATATCCGATCTGCATCCAGAGGCCGGAATCCGTGCCCGAACGGGTCCCACTCTGAGCGCGCGCCGTGCGCAGTCGGTGTGCGAGAGAGACAGAGCGAGAAACCCGAGGCAGCGATAGCGATGTACCGAACCTTGCCGAACGAACCCGAGCAAACGGGACCCGTTTGAGTGGCCGAGCTTCGGCTGCCGGTCACCTGAGGGCGTGGCGTGGCGTGGCGCTGGGCTGACTTCGCCTACGCGCCAC
>NW_026267624.1:41986-50778 GCF_000697945.3 Frankliniella occidentalis
AAGGTATACTGACAAAGTAATACAATTTTACCAAATGTAATACAATAACCTTTATACAGCTTTATACAATTACTTCTATACCTCTGTATACAAACTGACTGTCAATGTTTTTTCACCCGGGTTAGTATGGAATAGTACAGAATTAAGGCTAGAAGAATAAAAAGAGTCGGGGTTCGTACACTAATCAGCGCATCCATAAACCAAAACACATAAATTTAAAGAATTGGAAAGTTTGTGACGACTCTTAGCACTGCTTTCTACTTGGGCACTGTGTTTCTCATTTCTTATTTAGTTGAACATTTCCTTTTTTTTTTCAAATATTACGCCCACAATAATATCTTGGGATAAGATACAATAGTTCTTAAAAAAAACAATGTAAAAGTTTTTTTTGTATAAATTAAATAAAATTTGAGAAAATCTAATTCTTACATCACATAATTATTTGTAGCTAGCAATGATGTCTCTAAGCGCATACATAACGTGTACCTTGTACC
This sequence comes from Frankliniella occidentalis, assembly GCF_000697945.3. Taxonomy (NCBI): domain Eukaryota; kingdom Metazoa; phylum Arthropoda; class Insecta; order Thysanoptera; family Thripidae; genus Frankliniella; species Frankliniella occidentalis. The sequence goes on from NW_026267624.1 coordinate 42,481, forward strand.
TTGTAATTCTTCAGTGGTCAAGTCTTCTTTGTTGATGGAGAAGTAGTTGTTTGATGGTCTCTTGTCACACCATATAACACTTTGGTAATTAGTGTACTTCTTACAGGGCAGAAGGTCATCATACTTTGTTGGTACACTAACTCCTTTTACGTACACAGCTTGGTACCTTTTGAATGCCACTAAACTTTCTGTTAGAAATAGCTGGAAAACCCGCTCCTTCTCATCATCAACATCAAAACCATCCCTGAGCTGCACTTCTTCACCACTAGAACAAAAGATAAGAAGGAAGTTTGTTAATGTATCACAACAGTGGGATTACAATTTCACCTTTTTATAATTCTATATCATACAAAGCTGATGAAAAGTATAAAGTTTGTCATGTATGAAACATAATTAGACCAAAATCTAACGCGCTGATTTTCTAGAGGGAAATAATTATCCTTTTTGGATAACGGAATGAGAGTAAGAGATTGATGACTTACAAGTTCTCCATGAAAGAGCAGGCTGGCTGGCACTTGAAGAAGCGTTTGTGTAGCTCATCAAGCACATTGCTCACTTTATCAACATGCAAAGTAAATTCTTTTGATGTGACAGGATCTTCTTGATCTAGGGGACCTTTGCCAAGGTCTTTTACAATATCAACTGCATGATGCAAAGATAAGTGCCTCTTTAAATTTGGCGAATACTTTGAGTGTTCATCTACATTTACGCCACAATAAGTACACAGACAAAAGCGTGGCAGCTCTTGACATTTAGTGCGAGGTCTTATACCACCTCGTTTCCTTTTACAAGATTTTGAGGTTTCAGGTGAGGCTCCTGTTGGTTGTGGCTCTTCTACAGACATTTGTGTGTCATTCTCCTCCTTCTCCCTACAGCATTCCTGCCAAAAGAAAAATTTCAATATGAAAATCTCAGAGGTTGCTACTTTATTATAACTATCTATGGCAATGGCATGGAAACGTACTGAGAGGAACCATTCACTGACACAGTGCAAATCCAGTTCTCTTGAGCAGACATCCCTATTCATGTAAGTCCAGAACAATTCTGAGCCCCAAATAGGCTTGTGAGTGCTGGTAACTGTGACGACATGTCTTGCAGCTAAACTTCGAGATGTGGGGACGTTTACGGATATCCGTCCTACAGAGTCCTGATTTACAAGGCTTACTGGGCCTCCAAGGTACAAATTCGTTCCCATTGGGCTTCGAAGGTATCCATGGGCAATGGGGCACTGATCTATTTTGGGTGCTTTAGCGAGCCACCCCAAAATTACAGGTTAAGTAGGAGACAGGAGCCTGTACATATAAGATTAACAGGGTGTGAAGCCATCAGGAGGTTTCAAAAATATAATCATTGTGTATACATCCACACTAACCTGTAGGTTGGGTAACTGCTATCTCCCTCTTCTGGGAAAAAGACTCCCCAACCAACCATTGCCAGCCACGTTTTTAAACTGTAAAAAACAAGACGCTCTAACCCACATTTTTAATATCTCCCGTTTCAGCAGGCGAAACTCTTCATCTCTCATTGGTTGGAATTCATCCAACAAATCATTTGGCTTGGCACTACAAGTTTGCAGTGGGAGGTCTGTCAAAGTTGCACAAAGATTAAATTCGTACTTCCACAAAAGGTCTAGTTGTTGCAGGCTCATATATGAGTGAATGTGTATATAGTGTGGCTCTGTAAGAATAAGAGAAAATTTCTTTTAAGATAAAACCTAACCTCTTGCACCGTACCAGTATTCAATGCATGTAGTCGTTCTGAATAAAGCATGTTAATGAGTATTATTCTTTCGATAGAACGACTATAAAACTACGCTCAGATCCCACAATTTTTGGAGCCATGCTGGACAAAATCACAAACAAGTCACAAGGAAAACTTTAATAATCCGCCACGAAATGAATACATAACCATACAACACAAGGACCAGGAGAGTACGTATAAAATGTGAAATATTGAGCTACCGTACTGAAGTATGAAAAGAGTCCACGTTTGAGTACCACATCAGTCAACGCCTATAAAAAACATTTATTGGGCAATCTAGATCTTATTCTCTACTTTTCCTCAGAATTCGTGTTTTAAATCAGCCCTTTAAAATATATTCGATTATTTATATTCATTTGTCATACAGTATTTTGTGAATGGGCTTTTGAAAACTCAGTTTCTTTAGTAAGTTCCCTATTCCCCGTTTGAATTGCCGCGCCTCGACGCCATTCTCGGCTGGTCACAACACTGCAGTTTACACAGAAACTGGGGGAAACGAAGGAGTCTGGGTGGTGAAATTTCCGAATTAAAGGCCGATCGACCTTGCCAGTGGAGAAGGGAGTACCAGTAGGTGTTAGGTTGGCGGGGCCCGAGGCCGAAAGAGGCATATCTCTTCTGGCATAGGCCATTCCGATGATACGCTATAGGGGAGGGACGAAGAACAAGAGTGACTGCTCGCGCTGGTTCCGCGGGCGATCTGATTGGCCGGGTCGCCGGAACCAGCCTATCACGTCGCGCCGGATCCAGACGGAGCAGTCACTCTATTCTTCTCCTCAGCATCGTCGGAATGGCCTATTGTTGCTCTGGTAACGACGAGGCCTCTTCTTGCAGTCTCACGGGGTCTTGGCCCAGACATGACTACGCCGACTACGCCTTCTCATGATCGCAGTGTTTGCGCGAGTTTTCTTGAGGTTTGGTCCTGTCTAGATCGTTTTTCTACCTGTGTTCACTCTTGACAGGTGACTGCACCTACTGCGGTTAAAGGGTTAAAGGCAGGTCAGTGTTGTTGAATCAGAAACATGGCGACTACACGAAGATGCAAATGGACAAGATAATTCGGTTTTAGTGCTAGTTTGAAGTGTGTCCGACGATGACAGTGAACGAACAGTGGACTCGTTTTTAAAGCCGTTATCTCCTGTCTTATAAACGATTGTGAGAAAACATAGTGGTCATGTCTAGTGCATAAATAAAAACAAGGCAAGTGGTAAGAGGTCCCCATAGCCTTGTCCCTTGTCTGGGCTAGGCAATCAAGTGGTGTGCACAGTGGGTCTAGTCTGGTGTCTCCTAGAGTGAGGAGAAACCCCTTCAGTGGATATAACTGAAATACTGGTGAGTAAAACTAAGCGTTTGATGGTCAATAGGACCACGGCCATTGATTTGTTTTTGGTATTAACATTTTATTTTCTCACCAAAGTCGAACAAATATCTTTAAGTTTTTAAAACTATTAGTTAAGTATTGCTATTATTTATTACAACTTTGGATAGACCTTTTATCCAAACGATGTGGCAACGCCGCACGCTAATAGTTTCCAGCGACAAACTCCTAATTGTGATCAAAATTCAAAATTCTGGCCACGGTGTTTGTTTTTTGTGACTACTCCGCGTCCAACACCGTGGCCAGAATTTTAAATTTTGATCACAGTGAAGAGGTTGTCGCTGGACAAAAATAGCGGTATTTGGGCGACTGTACGAATAACCGCTTTGGATAAAACGTCTATTGTATCACTGGTAATCGTGTCAATGACCGTATGTCACAAAATTTAGGAATTTTACTTTTTTAGCATTTTAGTATAAATTAAGTATTAGGTTTCACATGGTGAAGAGAAAATTGAAAAATCTGTGTAAATTTCTGAGGTATAGGAGTGTTCCAGACAACGTATGTCCATTAGTTATCTGGTCAACAAACGTATGTCCACCGTGATCTGGTCAACAAACGTATGTCCATCGGAACTCCCTTGGACATACGTTTGTTGACCAGATCACGGTCCAACAAGTCACTGTGATCTGGTCAACAAACGTATGTCCATCGGAACCCCCTTGGACATACGTTTGTTGACCAGATTATGGTGGACATATGTTAGTTGAACAGATCACAGTCGATACAACACTTATTTAATCAGTAACACTGCTCAAATTAACTTCAAGGACCTTGCTAAGAGGACCATTGACATTCATTTGAATTTTAAAATTATCAGAACCAGGTGGTGTGTACTCACATTAGGCAGATTGTCAGATCACGTTGCATTAGCTTTCTCCTTGTGAAAAGCCAATGACACCTCCATCTGAACACCGAGGGCGAGTTGGGTACCTCACTGTGGTTGTCAAATTGCACACACACACGCACGTCATGACAAAAAAACAGAATATGTTTGATTGAAAAGCGTCTTGCGACCAGAGCCATTTTAAATCTGTCTGCTACACACATATGATTGCATAGTTCTGACCCGTGTCGAGGGAAAACTGTCAAACATTGAACACTCCATGCATAAAAAGGGAAGAAATGGATGAACTGCGCCAGTGTGTCGACTGAGAACGGGCGATAATCAAGCTATTATCCAACTGTTTGTTGCGTTTACGAAATAAACTTTGCACGTTTTCGTCAATGCTTTTGTCTTTTCCGCGACGTGACAACAAACAGCCTTGCAAAAAACTGAAAAACGACATACGAAAGGAAAGATGTGTGCTGCAAGGCCACGAACCAAAACATAAGTTTAAATTTCTCATACTCTCAGAGAAGTGGTAGAGGGCGACAACCACGAGACAATCTATCACACAAGGCGCAGACGCAGCAGACGATTTGATGTTTATGTGCTTGATATCGGATGGATTTCTGCTGTGAGTAGAGTATGTCACTCGGCTAAAATAGAATATTTTACTTCGTTTGTCACTCCGCTTTAGCTGATGCATATTTCCTTTGATGAACCCGTACTATTTCGCCTCTTGATGCTTAATTTTCTGCTGCTTCTCTGGAAATCCAACAGTAGAGCAGTTCTGCTCACCTACTGTTGCAATTCAGTCATGTACTCATAAGAAATGAAATATCATTTTTGTGAACCCTTTACTGGCCTGTTTCTTTTTCTTTCTTTTTTCAGAGGTGGTGTGCGTCAAAAACGTGTCCTGAAGGTTTTCTAAGAGATAAACGAGCCGATCTACAGAAGTGAAGATGTAAGTGTTGGGTGACTTCAAGACTTATAAGTTTTCCAATATTTTCTCACTTACTCTTTGAAATTTTGGAAGTTGCCACTGACAATCAGTCTAAAATTTCAATATTCTCAAGATATTTTTTGTAGCCTTTGATCAATAAAAAATGACCTCTTTGAACTAAAGTTTATTCTCAAAATTTCACTTGCCCAGCTCTGGCACTTTCATTTTGTTCCAAGAGATTGCAAGAGGGAGACACCAGTGTACATCAGCAAGGAATTCCACCTTGGGCTGCTGCGTTGGACATGGTTCAGTTACTTTACAAATGATCAATATTAAATCTTCGTTTTTCTGCGGAATCAAACTTTTTGAAGGGAGAAGGGTGTTCATGATAGTCCAAACAACTGTTATTACTAGTTAAATAATGTGAATATATATTTTTAAAACAGTATGCCAATTGAATAAGTAACTTAGGCTTAGGGTGAGGGTGTAGCCGCTTGTCTTGCTCTCAACTCTTGTGTAGAAGGAAAATCCAAATCCCAGTAACCTATGAAAACAGATAAGATGGGACTAGACTACAAAGCATTATGTATGAAAGCTTCTCCAGAGGTAGAAAGTAAATATTTAGTCTTAAATGGTAGAGTAAAGGAACACTTTAACAACCATAAAGGATATATATGTTTCCAGTTTTCCGGGTGTTTAGCTCTGTGCTTTGAGCATTTTCCAGGAGAGACACCAGCAGCTTTGTAGTACTAGTAAGAAAACAAAAATTAAAAATATGAAAGGAAATGATTTATTTTCGTTTTGTTGACTCATTAAATAGCACATACCGATTGACATTTATTACAGTCATGGCCAGGAACTAGTTTCCTTTTTTTTCCCCTTACTGGCTTGTTGGACTTGTATGCATATGGAGGCTCTTTCTTTGTTGGTAGCCTAAATTGAATAAACCTATGTCAGAAATATTTCACTCCTCCAACTCAACATTTTTTATATAGACAAACACTTGGGATAAAAGTAATTTTGAAAATACAGACCTGTCATAGCTAGTTTCCAAATTCTTATTCTTCTGCAAATTTCGCCCCGTGTTATTATCAACTAACTTTTCACATTCAGTACTGTAAAGAATATAGAGCAGTCCAAGATTGTTTCTAAAGTTATAAAGCATTTAAACTATTAATAGTTGTTGATAAAGTTTCTACCTTTCACGTTTGAATTCCATTACTTCTTTTTTGGAGTTAAGTTTATCTTCTGCTCCTTCCCAGAATGTTTCATCATTTGAGTCTTGAGTGGGATGGTGTGGCGGTTTCTTTGATTTGCGTCTATTGACTCTATTGGTCCCCAGGTAAGGGCTTTTAGGAGAAGCTACAAAATGTCCTGTAGCTGGAAAGAAAAGGGAAAGTTTAATTTAAATTAACTGGCAGTGTCTCACCAAAATGCCTTCTAGAAGAAAAGTGATCCACTCACATGTTGATGTTTTATTCAATAGAGATGGTGAATTAACTGCGGTCAATGGCAAGCTAATGAATCTAGTGTTTTCCATGTCCCAATTAATTTTGCCAAGATCTTGTGCATTATTATCATAGTTAAGTTCCAGGCGTCTCGTCACCCTGGCTAAAGAAGACCCTATGATTGGGCTATTTCGAGCAGAAGATGTCACAGTTGCTAAGAAAGTTAAAATTTTAATCAGGACAAAACATTCAGAGATCAGTTACCAACAATTCAGCATAGTTTATAAAACTTACGAGCAAAATTTTCCTGCAAAGTTGGCGAATTGCAATATAAATGCAGATCAGATTCTTTCGGTCTTTCATTCTCTCCTGAGAGAATATGCTTCACACTGCACGAGGAATAAATTGAGTCAGTAAAGTGAGTGTCAATAAGAATGGCTAAATCATGGTTACATGCAAACAGAGTAGCTATGGTAATACAAACCATTCCATCTTATATTTCAGACTTTCGATTTCCTTCTCAAGCTTCTCACACTTTCTCTTCCAAAACTCAATGGCCTCCATGATAAAATTTCTTACAGACTTTTTTCTTGCGAGAAGACAATTTTGTTTGTTTGTTTGTAAGCAACGGTAGAATAAACAACACGGCGACGAAGAGGGGAAGAGGGGGTTGGAGGGTAGAAAGGGTCGTCGGTTGCCCAAGGATTGGGCCAAAACAAAATATCAAAAATAAAAAAAAATAACTTGGCGAATTATGGGGAAATACTTTTTCTTACATGTTTTAAATTTCTAGTGTCGTTAGCAAAGTTTACAAAGCTACACATTAAGTAAAGTCAAGACGTAAACAGCAGAAGTGAGAAGGATCGGGATGCTGTGGGGAGGTGGACAGACTGTTTTGATTGTTGACGTCACGCTGAACGAGGGAACGAGGCAAGAGCGGCAAGAGGTCATTGACCCGCATCTGAGCGACGCACTGACTTCAGGTTTCACATCTCAGGTTCGAATTTAGTGATTAAGACTAGTGATTCGTCATGAAAAGTCGAAAAGAACGAGAGAATATGATATTTTCGATAGAGGTTAACTTTGAGCTTTACAAATATTTTGATAAAGCAATTACGATGTTAATCTTAGACAATCAATGAAAACCAGAACTTGCAAACCCCAGCCGATCAGAATTGTGTGAGTTTGTGATCAGTTGACTCCCCGTTAAGTAGTATAAGACAACCCCTCTCAAAACAACTTGAGCCCTAATAAGAATTTTACCTTGTCTCTGCGAATGCTGTCTAGAAGCCAGCTAACTGCAAGACATTGTAGGAGCACAAAAAGAGGAATATTGCATGTATGGCACAGCCTTTTTAAAAAGAGAAGTACCAATATCATTTCAAAATGTATCTTGGAGTGTTAAAATATGTGGTTTCATCATAGCCAATGTGTACTGGTGGTTTAATAAGATGAAGATAAAGAAATAAAATGATTTGGCTATGTTCTCATCACTTCGGTTTTGACTAAGAAATCGCATGGTGAAAAAGCTCCCAGGAATTTATAGTGTCACAAAATTGGCAAGGTTCAATACATTTCCTCTGTAGTTCTCTTCCTGTGGGGCCGGGCAACACGATGCCTCCTAACGACAAAGTTCGATCTTCAACGGCACGGTTACACAAAGTTCGATCTCCAACGGCACGGTTACACAAAGTTCGATCTGCAGCGGCACGGTTACACAAAGTTCGATCTGCAGCGAAACGGTTACACAAAGTCCGATGTGCAGCGGCACGGTTACACAAAGTTCGAACTCGCATTTTGGGGTGAATTGAGTTATCTATGCTACTTTGTAGATTAAAACATGCTCTTTCTTTTTGGTCTTGGGGAAGAAATTGGTATCTTAAACAGAAATCCTTGTTTTCCTCTAAAAACCAAACGTCCGATCTCCCAGCCGCGCCTTCATTCC
>NW_026267624.1:52633-56066 GCF_000697945.3 Frankliniella occidentalis
CGCAAGCAAGCGTTCCTAACCTGTGCGGACGCCGACTTCTACCGGCTGCTAGTCGACATCACTTTCCCGGCGGTGCTGGAAAGCGCCACGGTGAGTTTCAAGAAACTTGTAGGATTGATGGACGAGCATTGCGAAGAGTACATATCGGAGGCCATGGCAGAATATTTGTTTGAAGAACGGAAGCAGAAGCCGGGTGAGTCTGCGGCCGATTGGCTCGCGGACCTCCGGCATCTTGCGATACCGTGCAAATTCACTGACTTGGACCGCCGCCTGCGTGGCCAGCTGGTGCGCGGGGTGGCGGACAAGGAGTGTAAACGCAAGCTGCTAGAGGCCCCGGAGCTCGACGTTAAGATTGCACTACGCATTATTAACACTCACAGGCGAGGCCTGGTCGAGTGCGAGGCGCTGAGCAAGCGTACCAGCACGGAGACCGAGGCGCGCGCCGAGCCGACCGTGATGTTCGTCCAAGGCAATAACAACAGCAGCCGTGGCGACTGTTTCCGCTGCGGCGGGAAGCACAGCCCTGACTCGTGTTGGGCTAGGGATGTGGAGTGTAGGGGTTGCGGGAAGAAGGGCCATTTGAAGCGGAAGTGTTTATCCTCATGGAAGAAGAGCAGCTCAGAGGGCTCAAGCCAGGGCGGCGCCGCGAAGGCGCCCCACGAGCAGGGCTCGGGGGGAGCAGCCGGGTCAGCGAGGGTAAACATGCTTCGAACGCAGCCGACGGGAGCCGGCGGAGTACCCGAGGCCTCGAAGGGGGCCCGGAGAGCCGCTGGCACCGGGAGGACGCAACCTCTGCGGGCGGCGGACACCGCGGCCGCGGCGCCCAGCTGGGCGTCGTGGGAATACGCACTCCAGGTACGGGGCGGGAAGAGCTACCCGGGGCCCGACCTGGTGGAGCTCCAGGTAGACGGCAAGGGGTTTCACGCGATCATAGATAGTGGGGCCCCGTGCGGGATGATGTCGCTGGAGGAGTTCCGGAAGAACTGGGCGGAGTCAAGGTTGAAAGAGGACCCGGACACGCTCAGGGTACGGTCGGGCGAAAGGGTGGCTGGGCAGCGCTACTGCGAGGTCAAGGTTACCGTGGGCCAGCAGGAGGCATTGCTGCCGCTGCTCGTAGCCGGGGGAAACGGGCCGTTCATCATGGGACGGCTCTGGATGGACATATTCGGATTCCAGGTGTTGGGCCCGGTACCAGTCTGTAGGCCCCAAGTATTGGCCATCACGGGTGGGGGCGCAACGCCTCGCCCGGGAGAGGCTACGCTGGCTAAAGATACGGCGGAGGCTAGCGAGTTTGGCTGTTTTCAAGCGGGGCTGGGAAGGTACCGAGGCCCTAAAATGAGTATCCGACCCCCGGCGGGAACACGCCCGAAGTATTTGCGGGCGCGAGCCGTGCCGTTCGCAAAGGCGGACAAGGTGGCCGCGGAGCTTAGAAGGCTAGTCGAGATGGGCGTCTTGGAGGAAATAGACCAATCCGACTGGGCTACTCCAATAGTGGTAGTGGGTAAATCGGACGGGGGGGTTCGAATCTGCGGCGACTATAGGAGTACCGTGAACATGGTGCTAAAACCAGAAGGGTACCCCCTTCCTACACTGGACCAGGCGTTCGCGAGGTTGGCTGGAGGGACGGTGTTTTCAAAAATTGACCTGACAATGGCATATAACCAGGTGGAAGTAGATGAGTCGACAGCGAGGCTGTTGACAATCAACACCCACCTGGGCTGGGCCTGTTCAAGGTCAAGCGCCTGTGGTTTGGCGTGTCCGTCGCGCCGCCTCGTTTCCAGAAGCTAATTGACGGCTTGCTGGCGGGAATCGAGGGAGTAGTAGTACTCCTCGATGATGTGCTGGTCCAGGGCAAGGAGAGGGGGGAGCATGACCACCGCTTGCGGGAGGTCCTGCGAAGGCTGAGTGAGGCGGGTCTGAGGATCAATCCGGAGAAGAGTTTATTTAGAGCAGCTAAGGTTCAGTACCTGGGGCACATAGTGTCGGCCCAGGGTATCTCCCCACTTCCGGGGAAGGTGGATGCCCTGCGGCTGGCCCCGGAGCCCCAGGATAAAGACCAAGTACGATCCTTTCTCGGGAACATAAATTTCTACGAGAAATTTATCCCGATGAGAGCCGAGCTGCTGGCGCCCCTATATGAGCTGCTCCCCCGCGAATCCACATGGACGTGGGGGGAGAAGCAGAGGGGGGCGTTTCAGGCCGCGATTGGGATCCTGTGTAGTGACCGAGTGTTGGTGCACTACTCACTAGACCTGCCCCTAGTCCTAGCAGTGGATGCTAGCCCTTATGGCGTAGGGGCCGTGCTAGCACACGTGGTCAAAGAGGGGGATGAGACGGTGGAGCGTCCCATAGCGTATGCGTCAAGAACATTGACCAGCGCGGAACGGAATCGGAGCGGAATCCCCAACGTGATCGAGGTTTTCCAGAGGGAAATGCAGCAGGGGGAAGCCGCCCCCGGGGCCGAAGGAGTCCTGGAGATGGACACTTCGGACCTCGACGAGGAGAGTTTGCTGGCGGAAGGCGCTGGAGTCAGCGCCACGCCCGGGCCTAGCGGCGGCGCCGGTGATGGCGCCACGCTAGGGGCAGCAGCAGCGGCGAGCGGAGTCACCGGAGAGGGTGACACGCGCAGTCAGAGGGTCGCCCCTAGCACCGGGGCCATCCCGAAGGCAAGGCCCGCGGTGCGTCCCCCAAGAACTGAGAGCACCTCAAGCAGTTGGGCGGACACGCCCACGCCGCCCCCCGCACCCCGCGAAAACCCGCTGGCGCGCAGACCAACAGCGACACCGGAGCGCCAGAGGCCGGTGCGGGATGCGCGGGAGATCTTGGAGGAGCGGAGGCGCCGGGCTGAGGCCGCGCCCGCCCCCACACCCGCACCCGCCCCCGGCCCCGGGAAGAAGGAGACCCAGAACCGGCGGGCGCGTCGGCGCCGGCTGGAGGCCAGGCTGGAGGAAGAGGGCGTGGAGGTAGTGAAATCACCCTCCAAACAGCGCCGGAACGAGCGACGGGCCAGGGAGCGCCGGGAGAGGGCGGAAGGGCATTGCAAGCCATCGGTGTTCGAGCGGCTTGGATACGGCCGGGATGATAGCGAGTCGGAGGGGGAGGAGGAGGCCAGGGGTCCGGCGACAAGCCGGCCAGTCCGAAGGAGGCTGGCGCCAGCTCGCTACAGGCAATGAAGTAGCGTCAAAGGATCAAGGAACTGGAAGACTGCTAATGGAGTATTCATGGAAATTAAGACTGTTCTGTTAAGTTATTTGTAAAAAAAATTGTGTGTATATAATTGGTTATGTACAAGTGTATGTGATTTTTGTTGTTAATAAATATCGTTGGGGGGGGGAGGGGTGTTGTGTTGGTAGCAAGCAGTTCGGTGGTCGGCCGGTAGGTGGCGCCGCGAGGCGCCCCGTCCGGCCGGCCGCTGGTGACGATCGTTCATTCT
>NW_026267624.1:60228-65194 GCF_000697945.3 Frankliniella occidentalis
AAAGCACTCACAAGTCCGGGATGATGCTTCTAGTCGAGAGCCGGGGACACGTCTGCCGTCGTGTCACGCCGCACGGGCGCGCGGGGCGCTCCCGTGACTAAAATGCTGGCGCATGCATTCGTCGCTTGTTCGTCTTTCCTAACCCGCTAACATTCAAACGGGTTACCCTGACATCTCCCCCCTTTGGAAGATGAGCGTCCCGATCATTGGTGAACGCTGGAAAATCGAATAAGCGACGCGGTTTTGATAAAAGCAGATAATTTGGAAAAATATTGAATTTAGTATTTTGCTAGATATGCTTCGCGTGAGAGTGCTCCAGTGGTTCGATTACCAATTTATTGCCTATTCATTTACAATTCTAACGTAACGCTAAACCTGAGCTAATCTAATCTTGAGGCTTCTTGAACCTACCGAAACCTATCTACTCTAAGTACTTTACGTTAGTGTACCGTTACCCCTCCCTCGAAAAGAAAATGGTCCCCATTTCGGTCAAACGCAAAAGCGACAACTCGCAAACGTCGTCTTCGTCGGAGGCCACTCGAAGGTCGGAGTAGGTAGGCGATCTGGACGCCTCGGACGGTGCCGTCGTCCTCTCGACGATTCCGTCGCCGAGCAGCTCCCGTCGGCGCAGGCCGTCTTGATCTCGAAGAAAGTCCCCGCGGGGAAGTCGGGCAAACCCAGAACTTCGCCGCGCCTCCTCCCGTAGGACTCGGCTTGGGGCAGCTGCCTCCGGGAAGAATGTCACTAAGACATCCGCAGCTGTGCCACCTCCCGAAGGACTAGGCAACTCATAGGTAGGCGTCGGGCGTGGTAAGCCTCTCGAAGTCTCGAAGGCATCGGCACCAATAAGTGATAGGTGCTGGAGCGCGCGCGCCGGCCGGTGTCAAGTGGCAAAACAGCCACAGCTCACGCGGAGTGCAGTGCGGAGCAACATCAGCAATTCTGGCAGTGGGTCGCCGCGCGGCCGCCGCCCCGACGCAGTGTTGTGATGCGTCAGCAACCCGAGGTGTCGTAGCTGTCCACCGGAGCAGGAGGGCAGCACCATGCAGGGCCCCGCCTGGCAGGCAGGCTGCACGACGCCGAAGTATTGCGGGTGGCCTGGTGGTGTTGTCAGGCGCTCCACCGCACGTAGTGCCGAAACGCAGCGACGTAGAGACTCGTGGATCGACATGGACTGATCCGGGTGGTGCGTAGCGACCAAAGTGGCAGGCCGGGCACCGACGACAACAGCGCGTAATGAACCTTGCCCACTCAAAGTAGGATTGCTCCGGACTGCCCCGGCTCGGGGTCCATGACGTCAACCAGTACGCTCGGTGGTCACACAGGAAAAGGAAGGAAGGGAATGGCCAGTCTAACACAAAAATAAAATCCCAATAGCTAATCCCCTACTAGTTTGAACCCAAACACACACTTAAAAGCTAACTCCACAGAGATACTCTACACAAGTGGCAAAATCACAACACAGCAGTACAAGCAGATAAACAAAACAGAACACCGTCACTCATATCCTAGCTTCTCCAAAAGCCACGGTGTGGTCACAGGAACCGTACAGGATTCAATCAAATTGCGGTCCAAAAACTCACTCAGTTCCAAATAGCGAGGCGAACCTGGTCTAAACAATCGTCGAATTAACATCAAAAGTCTGCCTAAATGGTTAGAACCTGGAACTAATCTGTGCTCCCAACAAAGACACGAACCATAAAACTGATCACAATGCTGGTTCTCTCCTATCAGAAAGCGATCGCCAGTCGCCCGCAGAGCACGACGAATCTCCGTATTAACCAAAAACTTGGACACGACACACCGTGCCATCACTTCCAAGCGCACTTCACTCCAATCCGAACGCATCCACACAGTACGACCGCGCACTCTCGCAACAGCCGGACTCTCCGCGTTCGCCACCCAATCACTGTCTTCTAAACTCACAGCCTTGGCGCTCTGGTAGGCGTGCTCCACACTAGGGTAAGTACGCCCATTTATCACAACAGTATCCAAAGAGAAATTTGAAAGAAATTGAAAGTCGTGCCTAAATATCGTTAACATATCATGTCCGTCACCGTGCCAATGATACATGTAAATTATAACACCAGATCCAGTAAAAACATCAGCCAAAATTTGTAACACTTTAGGCAAATCTAAGCCATCTCTGCCACAACCTATCTTAGGCAACGCTAAGTAACGGAACCCATGTCGTAACAGTGCAAACCTCAAGTTCATCAGGCACTTCCGAAGGCTTTCATAAGTGGGTTTTTCAAAATACTTTTCTTTCGTAACCAAATTAAAAATCCAACGTCCATTAGACTCTACCAACACAGCATCACCCACTTTACAACCAAATGATGACACAGTCATTTTTAATTTAAAGAAATCATCAAGGATACGAGCAAAACCAGCACTCATCGCCCCATCTGCTGAAATACAGTGGGCGATCACATCGCCGTACGGCGCACACAGCACATCGCCGTCAACATGCTTGATGCGAGACGGATGGAGCGGGATCGTCACGACGGATACAGACGGTTGCCGAGGCACTCGGAGTGTCTTCTGCCTCTTCACATACGGGCGCATGTTTCTCACATGATATTCCCGAACAACGTGCTTCTTCTTCCCTGACACCGTCCGCAGAGTCTTGAGAATGAAGTAAAACTTCTCAGATTTCTTCCCAACAATCTTGAATGGACCTTTCCAAACTTCTTTCTTCGCTGGCCAGCCGAGCTCCTTCGTTTCGCGCGCCACGCGAACACATTGCCCCACCGCGTACTGCACATGCCGCCTCGTCTTGTCGTAATGCCGCTTGTACTTGCTCTGAGAATTTCGAACGCGAATCTGCAAATTCTTCAAATTTTGAGCATGTTGGCGAATCTTTTCGGGCAATTCCACGGAGTCAGGCGGGACCATCTGAAGCAAACCCGGTGTTAAGGGCTTGAACCCATGAAGGGCAAAAAATGGACTGCACCCTATGGTCTCATGGTAATTGACATTGTACAGAAAAGTTGCCAACTCCAAATGAGTGTCCCAGTCGTCACCCAATTCCAATAACAACTGCGCCAATATATTCTTCAGGGACTGAATGGTACGCTCCACCTGGCCATTGCAGTGTGGAACCCGTCTAAATGCATTGTGAAAAATTTGCCAATGTTCCAGAACTTTTTTGAATGCAAAAGAGGTAAAGTACGACGCTGAATCGGTCGTGTATGAGTCACACAAACCGTACGCCATTGAAAAAGATTTCAGACAATTAACGGCAGTTTCGGTGTCAGCGCTCCTGACAGCCCTAGTCCACATATATTTTGTGTAATAATCGACAATCACACATACGTGCATGTTCTTGTGGGACGTCAGCGGCAAAGCACCGACAAAATCACAGGCTATCATAGCAAATGGGCGAGGACTGATGGTTGGTGTAAGAAGACCAGGTTTGTCATTGTCTTTGCGATGCAACTGACAATATCGGCAACTCTGATAGTAATGTTTACAATCTGCAGGGAGGGAAGGCCACCAAAAGTATTCCGAAATGTTCTTAAGCAAATGTTTTGTTGCACGATGGCCTCTGTTGTCATGAAATTCAACCAAAACAAATTTACGACAATTCTCTGGAACCACTAATTTTTGTCTGCCATTCTCCAACCTGTACAAGAGATCCTCTCGTACAACGAAACTTCTCTCTGTTCCGTCCTGCAACGCCAACTTTCTGATGGTGTCCTGGATTACATGATCCTTACTCTGTAAGTACCGTAGGTACAGTGGATCCGTGGTCAACATGTCATTTGCCAAAGACACGTGACGGTTGTTTTCTTCGTCCAGTTTAGCCGCGTTGTCCTGCGCTTCCTGTTCACGCGCCTTGCCTCCACGCGTAGTCACCGCAGCCACAGGCAACGTTGCGAAGGTATCTGGAAAAACTTCATCGACCAGCTCATCAACAGTTTTCTCGGGCTCTTCTACTGGAAAACGGCTCAAACAATCAGCATCCTGGTTAGATTTTCCGGGCCGGTACCGGATGGAAAATTTGAACTGGGATAAATACAGTATGTACTTGGCAAGGGCGCCTTCTGGCTTCGGCGTCCGCATCAGTGACTGCAAAGATTGGTGGTCTGTCAGCACTTCAGTGTCGACATTCCGATTTTGTAGGTAGCAGCGGAAAGTCACAAAAGCGTACATCATTGCCGAACATTCCAAATAATAAACAGGTAATTTTGCTTCGGAACTCATATCCTAGCTTCTCCAAAAGCCACGGTGTGGTCACAGGAACCGTACAGGATTCAATCAAATTGCGGTCCAAAAACTCACTCAGTTCCAAATAGCGAGGCGAACCTGGTCTAAACAATCGCCGAATTAACATCAAAAGTCTGCCTAAATGGTTAGAACCTGGAACTAATCTGTGCTCCCTACAAAGACACGAACCATAAAACTGATCACAATGCTGGTTCTCTTCTATCAGAAAGCGATCGCCAGTCGCCCGCAGAGCACGACGAATCTCCGTATTAACCAAAAACTTGGACACGACACACCGTGCCATCACTTCCAAGCGCACTTCACTCCAATCCGAACGCATCCACACAGTACGACCTCGCACTCTCGCAACAGCCGGACTCTCCGCGTTCGCCACCCAATCACTGTCTTCTAAACTCACAGCCTTGGCGCTCTGGTAGGCGTGCTCCACACTAGGGTAAGTACGCCCATTTATCACAACAGTATCCAAAGAGAAATTTGAAAGAAATTGAAAGTCGTGCCTAAATATCGTTAACATATCATGTCCGTCACCGTGCCAATGATACATGTAAATTATAACACCAGATCCAGTAAAAACATCAGCCAAAATTTGTAACACTTTAGGCAAATCTAAGCCATCTCTGCCACAACCTATCTTAGGCAACGCTAAGTAACGGAACCCATGTCGTAACAGTGCAAACCTCAAGTTCATCAGGCACTTCCGAAGGCTTTCATAAGTGGGTTTTTCAAAATACTT
>NW_026267624.1:66830-67779 GCF_000697945.3 Frankliniella occidentalis
GGGTTCAACTGCTTAAAAGCGTGGTACTGCAAGTTGGATGCTTGCAAGTGTTGATCTCCGTAGTTGTGGACTTGCAAGTGTACAAATCGGTAGCAGTGCCCTTCTAAGTGCATTTTTAAGTTCTCATACCGCGTTGAATATCTTCAAGTATTCATCTGGCCGTTGCACATACAAAACAAAAAGAGGTTAAGCAATTGAACACATAGTTTATTCTTGTACTTAGCCATACTTGAATAAGAAAGGGTACAAACATATAAAGCGTCTACGTCTACTAATTACGTTTATTTTAAACGCTATACCTAAACGAGGAAATTTCACAAACTTTTAGAGGGTCCGCGAAATGACCATCAGTCGCGCCCGCGTAATCTTTGCTTTGACAATACCAACCGAGTTACAATATGTTCATTTTTTTAAAAGTGTATTTGTTACTTTAAAACTACGTCAAATTAACATGACCTTCTTCGCCAAATCAATGCCTACAATGCCAATGCCCGCGCCCAATTCACCTGTGTCCAATTTTGAGGAGATCTAATGAAGTGAGGGCTGTTTCAAATGTTTATATTGGGCTCTCTCCGGAAATTTGTCACTCTCTTCTCAAAGTGGCAAAAATGTACTGTACAAAGTGAAACTTTGTTCATACTGTGCCTAGTAAACTTGGAATCATGTTCTCCCACAGAATTTGGCTCTGTTTTCATTCCCAAGTGGGACTTCTCCAATTAAGCAGTTGCCATTAAGTTAGCACACCCAAAACACTACGTTCTTGACTCGAACATTCACTCAAATATTGTGCTAGTTCGATAAATTTATTTGCTTCTCTGCCACAGTTGTTTCAAATCTAGTACCATGGTCTTGGTATAAGTACAATTCATCTTGATTTTGTCAATCAGTAGAACAGTTTGCTTGATCCGAAGAGGGTCCTTTGCAGTCATGTGTCCCGCCCCGACGGACC
>NW_026267624.1:67829-72355 GCF_000697945.3 Frankliniella occidentalis
ATACAGTATGTACTTGGCAAGGGCGCCTTCTGGCTTCGGCGTCCGCATCAGTGACTGCAAAGATTGGTGGTCTGTCAGCACTTCAGTGTCGACATTCCGATTTTGTAGGTAGCAGCGGAAAGTCACAAAAGCGTACATCATTGCCGAACATTCCAAATAATAAACAGGTAATTTTGCTTCGGACGGTTTCAGTTTTCTACTTGCAAACGCCACAGGACAGTACCGTTTCGATTTCTTATCCATCTGATAAAACGCACAGCCCAATCCTTTGTACGATGCGTCGACTGTGACCCGGTTGTTGGCGTTGGGGTCGAACAATTTTAGAGACAAAGGACTCGACAAATCCGATTTCAACGCATCAAACGCCTCTTGCTGCTCTTTCCCCCACACAAAGTCCTCTTTCTTTTTCATGAGACTGAGAAGGGGAAACGCTTTTTGAGAATAATTCCGAATAAATTTTCGATTGTATCCAAAAACGCCTAAAGATGTTCGTAATTCGTCTGTCGACGTGGGTGGTTTCATTTTCTTGATGGCAGCAACCCTCTTCTCCGTAATGGACACCGTTTCACCATCCACATTAAGGCCCAAAAATATTACTTTTGGTTGGAAGAACGTGCTCTTCTTAATGTTTAGTTTGATCCTATGGTCACGCAAAAGTTCAAAATATTCTTTCAAATTTTCCAAATGTTCATTGAAAGTTTCCGTACCGAGGTACGTGTCATCAAAATAATTCACGAGGGTTTTCTTCTTCTTTAGTTTCATCAGCAAGTGGTCCATGGCAAGAGCATAGAGCGCTGGTGCCACAGAAAGACCCTGCGGCAGCGATTTCCACCGAAATCTCGACCCTGATGGCGAGTCAAAAGCCGTAATGTCTCTGCAGGAGGGATGAATGGTCAACTGTGTGTAACCGGAACAATTGTCCGTGACTGAATGCCAGTACTTTCCTTGAAAACTGTCGATTAAATCTTGTTGATCCGGTATGGGATACTTCAAATCCGTTAAAATCTTATTAATTTTTCGAAAATCCTGAACCATTCTGTAAGACGGCGTAGCCGGCGAGTGCCCTTGTTTCGGGACAATCAAAATCGGCGTGCAGTAAACTGAAGTACAATATTCCACAAGATCTGATTTCAACAACTTCTCTATGTACTTTTCTGCAAATTCTTTTTCGTCAACACTCATACGGTAATTTCGTTGCCGAACAGTTTTGTTGGGATCATAATCGATGCGGATTGGCGGATATTTGCAACGACGCAAGTCGGCAACATCCGAAATAAAAACGTCGCGAAAAGACTCGAGCAGTGACTCAGCTCGTTTCTTATCTTCGGGACACAAATTTTTGTTTATTTGAAATTCCGGTGGTGGTGACTTCTCTGTACTTGAAATTTCGACACTCTGCACCGTCGCATGCACACCTGTGAAGGTGCGATCATGCTCTTCATTCACAGCCAACTTCCATTCAGGACTTAAAAGTACTGACTCATTCCCAAAATTTGTCACTTGAATCATTTGTGCACCAGATGATGATAGCATGAAATCTGATACACGAATCCTGTTTCTTGCTAAGCATGGATTTCCCACAAACACAGTATCAGTTAAAATTTTGTGAGGGGCAACTCCCACTTTAATCCATTTAATGGTTTTGGGAGGTATGCGCACGGATGATTTAGAATAAATAAATTGCGGACCTGAGTAGATTTCTTCCACACAAAGTTCTTGTAATTCCCCAAAGTCATTTTCAGCTTCTACCAGCGTCCCGAAAGGAACGGAATAATCACCAAATCTATGGGGGAATGACACTGTCCGGTTTCCATAATCAATGGTTGCCTGCGCGTGCCTCAGAAAGGGATTCCCAAGTATCATAGCTCTTGTAAGTGAATTGCAAACATAGAACTTATCACAAAAGTCAAGTTCTCCGATGCGGAAGGATCCTTTCCAAAACCCTCTCACTCCAATGCTAGTGTCGTTTGCGGCCAATAAAACGCGACAAGTTTTTTCTATCTTGGCGTCGGGAACCAACTCTCTCAGGGTTTTTGTCTGGATCACGTTCAAACTTGCCCCTGTGTCTAGCAATGCTTCGACACGGCCCTCGCCGAGCCAGACCTCCAAATTAGATATCAAATAAGTGCCATCAATACTCTCTAGACAAGTAGGAGACGCTATAGTACTAACCATCTTCTCTAATGCCGGCGACCTGTGTTGAACTTTCGTCTGCTCTGGTTTGCAGAGAGCTTGTTTCTGTCTCTTCTTGAACGAGACTGTTGTGAGTCGGCCGTTTCTCTTCTTAGCAGTCTCTTCTGCCTTGTCTAGCGGTTGCTCCCCAAGCAGCGCGAACCGATTAGACGTAACCAAATGTCTGGAGTTGTCGACATTTTTCAAATGCTTCGCGGGGTCGGCTTGTTTACGTGCTGCGTTGCACCGCCTGCTGGTTTGACTGGCAGCGCGTCCCGTGGGTGTGGCGCTGCCTTTGTGCAAGTGGTGCGCTGGCGGCCGCGTAGACTGCTGGGCCTGGGGCCTGCCCTCTGCTGCAAGCTGCTGACGCGCTCCCAACTGGACAGCGCGCGCGAGAGCGAACCCGACCGCGCTTGGTGACGTGCAGGAAACGAGCGCGGGCTTAGCGCGAAGCGCCGCCGCGTACGAACCCCTGCTCGGCGCAGCCTGCCGGCTGACCTCCAGAAAATCATAATACCCACAGTCAACACTCCCGGTAAACAACAAATTGACCTGTTTTCCCGGACGTGCTTCGCCTACCAGTGTCACGTCGTCGCCCCGAAAAATTGTCACAGGGCAGTCATACAAGTCAGAAAATGCGACAACATCGGAAAAATCACCCATTCGATTCACACACAAGGCAAATTTTCTGTAGGCAGTCTTGCTGGGAAACGGATTACTGCAACTGTCAACTGCAAAATTTTTAAAACGCTCCCAATTTTCTAACACATATTTGACCAATTTAAGTCTAATTTCGGGGAAGTCCCCCTGTCGTCCAAAAAGGGCATAACTGAAACAACGGAACAAGCAATTTCCATCGTGTACCATAACTATTGTCTCGTAGAAATCTCTTGATTGTCTGTCTGGAGCCCCACTACTGCTGCGACCAGTCTTCCGGACATCACGATCACTACCGTATCGGGATTCCGAACTGTCCACAGAACTATTGGAACTACTCTCGGAACACCTGGACCATCTGCGCCTGTCTTCTCTGTTGTAGTCTGCAGTTCTTCTTCCTCTTCTGTAGATCTCTCTTCTCTTCTCCGTCGCCCCGTCGTCGCGATGGTCACGCGACTCGCCACGATACGGAGTGCTGTGCTGCTGCAGCCGCTGTTCACTGACGACGAACCGCTTCGTCGTCTCTTCGGGATAGACCCTCTCCGGATCTGACTTCCGTAACTCTGCAAGAAGCTTCTCGTCTCGCTCTAGCTTGCGAAGGGCTAGCCGGAGGTCATCCAGCGACTTGTAGTAACGCCCCATCATCTTCTCCATGAAGCGGAGAGGTAGACCATGCTGGATGTAATCAATCTGTTCCTCTAATTCCATCTGGGAATTATACCTCCGAATCAGCCGCAACTTCGCGTCGAGGTACTGCTCAATCTTCTCGCCGTCTTCCATCTTCCTGTCTTCCAGGGCTTGACGCAGCGTCCACTTCGCCTCCTTGAAGTCGGTCTGCAGATCCTGGACCAGGGCCCTCCAGGTAACAAAGCGGCCGTATTTGTGCAAATATTCTTGCAGCCACACTTCCACAGCCGTCTTCACCACAGCCTCTTCCAGCAGGGCTATAGCGTCGTCTTCGCTGCACTGGTGGTACTCAAGACGTCTCTCAAACGCGAGTAGGAAAACCGCCAGGTCAGCGTCTGTCTTATATCTAAGAACTGGGATTTCGGGCAGCCTCGGCCTCGATATTTCAAAGTTGTCCATTTTTGACAAGGTTGTGCCGAACTACTAATGACTACAGGCTTTTCTTGAAGTGTGCGGCCGAGCTTGTGTCAGCAGTTTCGGCGCGCACGGGCGGCGCAGTACACTCTCAAGCGCACGGCCGCGTGAACAATAGGAAAACGTGGCATCAAGGTTTAAATTTATGAGAATTGGGGTAGATACCACTCAAACAAAATTTCCTATCTTCACAATCTTAAAACTAGCAATATTGCACACACACACAAACACACATTCACACATTGCCTATAATCACGCTTACAATAATCAGAAATCAGCACTGGACGTTCGCACGTATCAATACACTCTCTATTATAAGTAAGTCAACTTCGGCTAAAGTCAGCTCTCGACTTCATATGCCACACACGCAGCATATGGTAAGAATTAAAACAACGGAATTTTCACAAATTCAATTAATTCTTTTACCTACACTTGGCCAAACCCAGGAAAAGGGGAAGGGAGGGTAGGGAGACGGTCAGGACAGGAGTACTGCTAACTGAGAGCTTTAACACACGCAGTTAAGCCACGCGACCTCCACCATGTCGGTATTATTGTTGAGGGGGTTTTGTTAAATATATGTTTCCACGTATTTACCC
>NW_026267624.1:73410-74269 GCF_000697945.3 Frankliniella occidentalis
GCGGCCAGCAGGGTGGTCAGTAGGACGGTCAGGAGGGCGCGCGCAGCCACAGCCACAACGGCCACCAAAGCACGCAGGGCCTTGCTCAGCGACACCTCGGCCGGCAATGAAGACATGGTGGCCGTCAGCGCCAGGTCAGCGCCGCGGCTCCACACGTCATCCCCCTCCCCCTCTTTCCCGGTCGTCCGGGCTGCCATCCCCCACGTCCTTGCTCTTCCGTATCCAGCCTGAGCGCTCGGTCCATCTGCTGTCCCGGGGCATGAAGAAGGACTTCATGTGCCGGGGGCGGCGGCCCGCAGGCGCAGAGTGGTGGGCCTCTTGCTCGTCAACGCGACCGCTCGCGGTTGCCAGCTCAAGTCGTGCAGGCGTACTAGCCATAACATGTAAGAGCGGGGATGGGTGATAATGAAACAAAAGTTGTTACAGCGTCTGCTTGAGACGGGTGTAACTGCGAATGCGCAGCAGTGTTGCGGGATTGCATACCCGCCAGGGCTGCAGGGGCCATGGCGCCTTACGGGCTAACTGGGTAGGCAAACCCGCAACACTGCTGCGCATTTTCAGTTACACCCGGTACAATATTCAAACAAGAATTTCTATTCGCAATACAGGCCTTTTCTAAATTAAGGAACTCTAAATACGCATTTTTTTTAGCTTGATGTGCTCTCTGAAGTCGCACCTTCAAATACAGCCCGATATCAGTGTCCTAGGCACACTCACTGAATTGATATTGGGTGTCAAACTTTCAATTCGCTATATCTCGGAACGCGCCGAATGCAGATCGAACTTTGTGTAACCGTGCCGCTGCACATCGGACTTTGTGTAACCGTGCCGCTGCAGATCGAACTTTGTGTAACCGTGC